>NW_022589711.1:53114677-53309787 GCF_004348235.1 Phoca vitulina
CTCCAGCAACCCTCAGTTTGTTTCCTGAGATTAAGAATTCCTCATATCAGTGAGGTCATATGATACATGTCTTTCTCTGTTTGACTTATTTCGCTCAGCATAATACCCTCCAGTTCCATCCACGTCGTTGCAAATGGCAAGATCTTATTCCTTTTGATGGCTGCATAATATTCCATTGTATATATATATACCACATCTTCTTTATCCATTCATCTGTTGATGGACATCTTGGCTCTTTCCACAGTTTGGCTATTGTGGACATTGCTGCTATAAACATCGGGGTGCACGTAGCCTTTCGGGTCCCTACTTTTGTATCTTTGGGGTAAATACCCAGTAGTGCAATTGCTGGATCATATGGTAGCTCTATTTTCAACTTTTTGAGGAACCTCCATACTGTTTTCCAGAGTGGCTGCACCAGCTTGCATTCCCACCAACAGTGTAGGAGGGTTCCCCTTTCTCCGCATCCCCGCCAACATCTGTCATTTCCTGACTTGTTAATTTTAGCCATTCTGACTGGTGTGAGGTGGTATCTCACTGAGGTTTTGATTTGGATTTCCCTGATGCCGAGCGATATCGAACACTTTTTCATGTGTCTGTTGGCCATTTGGATGTCTTCTTTGGAAAAATATCTGTTCATGTCTTCTGCCCATTTCTTGATTGGATTCTTTGTTCTTTTGGTGTTGAGTTTGATGAGTTCTTTATAGATTTTGGATACTAGCCCTTTATCTGATATGTCATTTGCAAATATCTTCTCCCATTCTGTCAGTTGTCTTTTGGTTTTGTTGACTGTTTCCTTTGCTTTGCAAAAGCTTTTTATCTTGATGAAGTCCCAATAGTTCATTTTTGCCCTTGCTTCCCTTGCCTTTGGCGATGTTTCTAGGAAGAAGTTGCTGCGGCTGAGGTCAAAGAGGTTGCTACCTGTGTTCTCCTTTAGGATTTTGATGGACTCCTGTCTCACATTGAGGTCTTTCAACCATTTGGAGTCTATTTTTGTGTGTGGTGTAAGGAAATGGTCCAGTTTCATTCTTCTGCATGTGGCTGTCCAATTTTCCCAACACCATTTGTTGAAGAGACTGTCTTTTTTCCACTGGACATTCTTTCCTGCTTTGTCAAAGATTAGTGGACCATAGAGTTGAGGGTCCATTTCTGGGCTCTCTATTCTGTTCCATTGATCTATGTGTCTGTTTTTGTGCCAGTACCATACTGTCTTGATGATGACAGCTTTGTAGTAGAGCTGGAAGTCTGGAATTGTGATGCCGCCAGCTTTGCTTTTCTTTTTCAACATTCCTCTGGCTATGCGGGGTCTTTTCTGGTTCCATACAAATTTTAGGATTATTTGTTCCATTTCTTTGAAAAAAGTGGATGGTATTTTGATGGGGATTGCATTGAATGTGTAGATTGCTCTAGGTAGGATTGACATCTTCACAATATTTGTTCTTCCAATCCATGAGCATGGAACGTTTTTCCATTTCTTTGTGTCTTCCTCAATTTCTTTCATGAGTATTTTATAGTTTTCTGAGTACAGATCCTTTGCCTCTTTGGTTAGATTTATTCCTAGGTATCTTATGGTTTTGGATGCAATTGTAAATGGGATCGACTCCTTAATTTCTCTTTCTTCTGTCTTGTTGTTGGTGTATAGGAAGGCCACTGACTTCTGTGCATTGATTTTATATCCTGCCACTTGACTGAATTCCTGTATGAGTTCTAGCAGTTTTGGGGTGGAGTCTTTGGGATTTTCCACATAAAGTATCATATCATCTGCAAAGAGTGAGAGTTTGACTTCTTCTTTGCCAATTTGGATGCCTTTGATTTCTTTTTGTTGTCTGATTGCTGTGGTTAGGACTTCCAATACTATGTTGAATAGCAGTGGTGATAGTGGACATCCCTGCCGCGTTCCTGACCTTAGGGGGAAAGCTCTCAGTTTTTCCCCATTGAGAATGATATTCGCTGTAGGTTTTTCATAGATGGCTTTTATGATATTGAGGTATGGACCCTCTATCCCTATATTCTGAAGAGTTTTGATCAAGAAAGGATGCTGTACTTTGTCAAATGCTTTTTCTGCATCTATTGAGAGGATCATATGATTCTTGTTCTTTCTTTTGTTAATGTATTGTATCACGTTGATTGATTTGCGGATGTTGAACCAACCTTGCAGCCCAGGGATAAATCCGACTTGGTCGTGGTGAATAATCCTTTTAATGTACTGTTGGATCCTATTGGCTAGTATTTTGGTGAGAATTTTTGCATCCATGTTCATCAGGGATATTGGTCTGTAATTCTCCTTTTTGATATGGTCTTTGTCTGGTTTTGGGATCAAGGTAATGCTGGCCTCATAAAATGAGTTTGGAAGTTTTCCTTCCATTTCTATTTTTTGGAACAGTTTCAGAAGGATAGGTATTAATTCTTCTTGAAATGTTTGGTAGAATTCCCCTGAGAAGCCATCTGGCCCTGGGCTTTTGTGTTTTGGGAGATTTTTGATGACTGCTTCTATTTCCTTAGTGGTTATAGGTCTGTTCAGGTTTTCTATTTCTTCCTGGTTCAGTTTTGGTAGTTGATACATCTCTAGGAATGCATCCATTTCTTCCAGGTTATCTAATTTGCTGGCATAGAGTTGCTCATAATATGTTCTTATAATTGTTTGTATTTCTTTGGTATTGGTTGTGATTTCTCCTCTTTCATTCATGATTTTGTTGATTTGGGTCATTTCTCTTTTCTTTTTGATAAGTCTGGCCAGGGGCTTATCAATCTTGTTAATTCTTTCAAAGAACCAGCTCCTAGTTTCGTTGATCTGTTCTACTGTTCTTTTGGTTTCTATTTCATTGATTTCTGCTCTGATCTTTATTATTTCTCTTCTCCTGCTGGGTTTAGGCTTTATTTGCTGTTCTTTCTCCAGCTCCTTTAGGTGTAGGGTTAGGTTGTGTACTTGAGACCTTTCTTGTTTCTTGAGAAAGGCTTGTATTGCTATATACTTTCCTCTTAGGACTGCCTTTGCTGTATCCCAAAGATTTTGAAGAGTTGTGTTTTCATTTTCATTGGTTTCCATGAATTTTTGAATTCTTCTTTAATTTCCTGGTTGACCCATTCATTCTTCATTAGGATGCTCTTTAGCCTCCATGTATTTGAGTTCTTTCTGACTTTCCTCTTGTAATTGAGTTCTAGTTTCAAAGCATTGTGGTCTGAAAATAGGCAGGGGATGATCCCAATCTTCTGGTACCGGTTGAGACCTGATTTATGACCTAGGATGTGATCTATTCTGGAGAATGTTCCATGGGCACTAGAGAAGAATGTGTATTCTGTTGCTTTGGGATGGAATGTTCTGAATATGTCTGTGAAGTCCATTTGGTCCAGTGTGTCATTTAAAGTCTTTATTTCCTTGTTGATCTTTTGCTTAGATGATCTGTCCATTTCAGTGAGGGGGGTGTTAAAGTCCCCCACTATTATTGTATTGTTGTCGATGTGTTTCTTTGCTTTTTTTATTAATTGCCTTATATAATTGGCTGCTCCCATGTTAGGGGCATAGATATTTACAATTGTTAGATCTTCTTGTTGGATAGACCCTTTAAGTATGATATAGTGTCCTTCCTCATCTCTTATTACAGTCTTTGGTTTAAAATCTAATTTGTCTGATATAAGGATTGCCACCCCAGCTTTCTTTTGGTGTCCATTAGCATGGTAAATGGTTTTCCACCCCCTCACCTTCAATCTGGGGGTATCTTTGGGTCTAAAATGAGTCTCTTGCAGACAGCATATCGATGGGTCTTGTTTTTTAATCCAGTCTGATAGCCTGTGTCTTTTGAGTGGGGCATTTAGCCCATTTACATTCAGGGTAACTATTGAAAGATAGGAATTCAGTGCCATTGTATTGCCTGTAAAGTGACTGTTACTGTATATTGTTTGTGTTCCTTTCTGGTCTATGTTGCTTTTAGGCTCTCTCTTTGCTTAGAGGACCCCTTTCAAGATTTGTTGTAGGGCTGGTTTCGTGTTTGCAAATTCCTTTAGTTTTTGTTTGTCCTGGAAGCTTTTTATCTCTCCTTCTATTTTCAATGACAGCCTAGCTGGATATAGTATTCTTGGCTGCATATTTTTCTCATTTAGTGCTCTGAATATGTCCTGCCAGTCCTTTCTGGCCTGCCAGGTCTCTGTGGATAAGTCTGTTGCCAATCTAATGTTTCTACCATTGTAGGTTACATATCTCTTCTCCCGAGCTGCTTTCAGGATTGTCTCTTTGTCTCTGAGACTCGTAAGTTTTACTATTAGATGTCGGGGTGTTGACCTATTTTTATTGATTTTGAGAGGGGTTCTCTGTGCTTCCTGGATTTTGATGCCTGTTTCCTTCCCCAAATTAGGGAAGTTCTCTGCTATAATTTGCTCCATTATACCTTCTGCCCCTCTCTCTCTTTCTTCTTCTTCTGGGATCCCAATTATTCTAATGTTGTTTCGTCTTATGGTATCGTTTATCTCTCGAATTCTGCCCTCGTGATCCAGTAGTTGTTTATCTCTCTTTTTCTCAGCTTCTTTATTTTCCATCATTTGGTCTTCTATCTCACTGATTCTTTCTTCTGCCTCATTTATCCTAGCAGTTAGCGCCCCCATATTTGATTGCACCTCATTAACAGCCTTTTTGATTTCTACTTGGTTAGATTTTAGTTCTTTTACTTCTCCAGAAAGGGTTTCTCTAATAACTTCCATGTTTTTTTCAAGCCCAGCTAGTATCTTTAAAGTGATGATTCTGAACTCTAGATCTGACATCGTACTAATGTCCGTATTGAGTAGGTCCCTGGCAGTCGGTACTACCTCTTGTTCTTTTTGTTGAGGTGATTTTTTCCGTCTTGTCATTTTGTGCACAGGAGAATAGATTAATGAGAGAACAAAATGCTAGCAGGTCAGAAAAGACCTGAAGCAGTGGGAAAAGAAAGGGAAAGAGAGAAAAAAGAAAAGGAAAGAAAAAAAGAAAAAAGAAACAGATAAAGATAAAAACAAACAAAAGCAGAACAAAACAAAACAAAACAAAACCAGAATGTGATCAAATATGATCAGGCTGGATTATAGATCAGTGCCACACACTAGATTTTGGGTGTATTTTGGTCTGTTAAAAGAAAGTCCCTCCCAAAATTTTAAAGAAAGAAAAACTTATATATGTACAAAAATAAGGGTTGATATGATGAAGGGATGGAATATGACTGTAAAGATGGAAATTATAAAAAATTTTAAAAAAGGATTTGATAAGTTGTTTGAAAAAAGAAAGAAGAGGATTAAAAAAAAAAAAAAGAAAAGAGGGAGAGAATGTGATCAGGCAGGGGAGTAGAAAAAAACCATACACTAGAGATTTAGAGTATATTTTGATCTGTTAGAAGAAACTATCTCAAGATTTTAAAGAGAGAACAACTTATATATATATGCCAAAAATATGGGTAACTACTATGAAGGGATAGAATATGACTTTAAAAATGAAAAATAAAAATGTTTTTTTTTTAAAAAGGGATTGATAAGATGTTGGTTGAAAAAGGGAAAAAGAAAAATTCAAAAAAAAAGAAAAAAGGAAAAAAAAAAAGACAGTTAAAAAAAATAATTAACTTTGAAAGACTAAAGAATCATGGTAAAAAAGCCATGAATTCTATGTGCAGGATTCCCCTAGCACTGGAGTTCTGCCGTTCTCATTGATCGGTAAACTTGGTCTTGGCTGGCTGTTCTCCCTGATCTTCTGGGGGAGGGGCCTGTTGCCGTGGTTCCCAAATGTCTTTGCCGGAGGCAAAATTGCCCCGCCCTTGCCGGTCCAGGCTAAGTAATCTGCTCGGGTTTGCTCTCCGGAGCTTTTGTTCCCTGCAAGCTTTCCGTACAGCTTTGGAGGCGGAGAGTGAAAATGGCGGCCTCCCAGTCTCCGCCCCGGCAGAGCCGAGAACCCGGGGTCCCGCTCCCCAGCGAGCCCCCAGAGAAAAGCAGTCAGTCACTCCCGTCTCCCTGGTCTCCGGCCACACTCCGCGCTCACCCGGCCTGTGACCGCGCCTTTCTATCTGGCACCCGACCCCGGGTGGAGTCTCCAAACCCAGCAGATCCCCGCGGTGCGCTCCCGCACCTCTTCTCCCGGGGGAAGAAGGTGAGTCTCCCCGGATCTGCTGCTTGTTGGGTCCCTGCTGGAGGAGCAGTGGCCCGACTGTGCCGCGGATCACGGTTTATGGCAACCCCGAGCTGAGAGCCCGCGCCTCGGCTCCGTCTCTGCAGCCGGCTTCCCTGCTCCGATACCTGGGAGCTCTGCCGCACTCAGGCACCCCCGGTCTTTCTGTGACCCCGAGGGTCCTGAGACCACACTGTCCCACGAGGGTTCCACCCCCCACTTCGCCACCAGAGTGACGTCCCTCAGCGGAGCAAACTCTGAAAGTTCTGATTTTGTGCTCCGTGGCTCTATCACTTGCCAGAAGCGGCCGGCGGAGGCCCCTCCCCCGCCATCTATCCTCCCGAATATCGCCTCGGATTCACTTCTCCGCACGTCCTACCTTCCAGAAAGTGGTCGCTTTTCTGTTCAGAGAGTTGTTGCTATTCTTTTCTTCGATCTCCTGTTGAGTTTGTAGGTGTTCTGAATGGTTTGATCCCTATCCAGCTGAATTCCTGAGAGGAGACGAAATCCAGGTCTCCCACTCCTCCGCCATCTTGCTCCGCCTCTTCTTTGAAAGTCTTACAAAAGGATAGGAGAAGATCATCTATAGCTGAGATCTACATTTTTTTAATGGATATTGGATGGGAGCATACAGATGTAAATAGTTGAAAAACCTGCTTCAAAGAACTCCACGTTAAGAGTTAGCAGTGAAGACAGAATCTGACATTCCCTGCAAAACTCTTAGGAAGTTCCAGAGGTATGGCTGGCAAGGAGAAATAAAGAAGGGTAAAAAAGAAAAAAAATGGAGTTTTTGATTCTCAGAAATTATGAGGAGGTTGGTAGCCTTATGACAGATCGAAAGCTAAACTGTAGGCCAATTATCTTACCAGAAAGAACCATGGAAAGAGACAGTTAAGAAGAGCCCTCCTATGGTCAGAACAAACCTTAAAGACTAGTCTTAAAAACTACCTCTGTTTGGATTTCTTTCTTTTTTTTTTTTTTTTTAAAGATTTATTTATTTATTTGACAGAGAGAGAGAGAGACAGCGAGAGAAGGAACACAAGCAGGGGGAGTGGGAGAGCGAGAAGCAGGCTTCCTGCTGAGCAGGGAGCCCGATGTGGGACTCGATCCCAGGACCCTGGGATCATGACCTGAGCCGAAGGCAGACGCTTAACGACTGAGCCACCCAGGCGCCAGTTTGGATTTATTTCTATCAGGCTGTAATTCCACTTATGCCCCAGGGCATTATTAAAAACAATAGAGCCATCAGTCAGCAATTAGAGGAGCCTAAAATTGAGTGGGATATTAAAGTAAGCAGACAATTCAACAGAGATCAGACAAAATGTATTGAGGTTATGGTTGCATCATTCTGTGAATACACTAAAACCATTAAGTTTTACACATTAAATCTGAATTGTGTGGTATGTGATTTATATCTCAAAAAAACTGTTAGTTTTTTTTTTTTTAAATGACACATCCTCATGGAATTTCATGAAAATGAGAATGACAAACTTCTAAAAGCTTTTAGAGACAAAAAAGAAGGTTACCTGTAAAAGAATAGGAGTCAGCATGGTACTCAAAAAACTTAGTCACACAGGAAAGAGTCAAGATTTCAAAATTCTGGAGAAAAGTGTAATTTTCCATTTGATTTACACACCAAAGATATTCTCATTCAAGTGTAAGTAGTGTATTAGTTTTCTATTACTTAATAACAAATTACCACAAACTTAGTTTAAAATCATGTACACTGAGCAACTTCCCTGTGTCAGAAGCCCAGGCCTGGTTTAACTGGGTTCTCTGCTCAGAGTCTCACATAGCAGCAATCTAGGTATTAGCTAGGTTATATTCCTTTCTAGAACTCCAGGTCCTCTCCAAACTCACAGGGTTGTTGGAAGAATTGAGTTCCTCATAGTTATAGGACAAAGGCCCCCACTTTCTTTCTGCTTTCAAATGGGGGCTAATTTTAGCTCTTCCACACCCCTTAGATCCTTGCCCTGTGGCTCTCACAGACCCTCTTACAACATGGCAGCCTGCTTCATCCAAGTCAGGATACTCTCCTTATCCAGTCATCTAAGGTATCATCTTTTAGTCACGGAAATGACCATTCCATCACCTTTACTAGAAGTGAGTCATATTTTCCCACCCACAATCAAGGGGAGGGGACTGTACAAGAATTTGACTCATCTGAAGGTCATCTTAGAATCCTTTCTACCATACAGGGTATAAGTCTCAGAAAGTTAATCCTCCTTATGCCTTTTCAGAGCAAGTGATGTCAGATACACTCTTACAAAACATGGTAAAAAAACAAAAAAGAGGGGGTTTTGATAGAAAAGAGGGGGTATGCATCACAAGTGTCATTTTGATAGTGTTACAGTCAGTGAACTCTGGGGTAAGCTCATACCAGGTTATCAGAGCCAATTATTAACATTTTAAGAAATTTTCAGGCCTGTTGTTAAATGTGGTCAATATTAAAAATTAAATAAATATACAATTAAATAAGTTATATTTAAAAACAGATAATGCTCAAACTTATCACTTCCTTGTTATTTTTTTACATTTTCTTACTACTTATGCTCAAGATTACTTACATCTATTGTATCTTTATGGCAGGCATACTGGACCATAATGAACTACTGGACATCTCTTTCCAACTCTGCCTTCAATGACTTCAGGATGGTAGTTTGAAATTAGCCATATAGAAAATATTCACACCATGGCACTTGGCAAATATTACAAATAAGGCCCAATCCCTTATTGCAGAGCCGGTTGTTAAATATTTAGTATATCATTGATTGTAGACAGAAATTTTAGATTTCAAGGTATTATGCCCTATAGCAAAGCAGCAAGAATTGGCTCTTTATAGCTATGAACTTTGAATAAAAAGATGACAGTAAAAGGCTTTGGGAGTTTTGGAATGGGGAAAAATATTCAGAGGACAGAACAAGGGATTCAGATATGGATATAATATAGGACCCTGACTCCATACCCCAACCTAAACGCTCCATTCCAAAGTATTTTGGAATAAGAATTTCTTAATACATTTGATAAAGATGACTACTCATTAATAGTTCCTACTTCTGAAGGACATTACTAGATGGGCTCCATAGTAAATTCTTTCCTCTGGCTGATCCTGTGGAGTAACAGGGAGAGTAAGGTGGCTGCTGTAGATGGAGCATACATTTATGAGATCATCAGTGCAGAGAACATAATATTCCTTTAAGCTTCACCTTTACGGAAGTATAAGATTATTGTGGGCAGAGGATCAGCCCTGACTGAAAATTTCTTGAGGTCAAGCACAGGCCTTGCACAGAATAGATGCTCAGTAAGTATTGTATGTCGATATCATATTAAATTGAATTGAGCTGAACTACCTGGCATAGATTAAGGATGTCCAGTACTTTACACTAAAAATGACTTAAGCATCAGAGATAATATATTTAGAATAAGTGTTTATGAACAAAAGTAATTTGATGGTCTCAGATTTATGAGCATACTGTCTAAACATTTTATATATAAAGGGTCATAGTGGCACAAATTTATACCTAAAATACAATTTTATTTATTTTATGGAAAACAATTAGAAAGCTCTAAAAATTAAGAACACAATTCTTTCCAAATATAAAGTTTCTTTTCTTTATATGCATTTTGAGTATTTTATCTTTTGACCCAGAATGTTAGGAATGTACCTGATTAACATTGTTTGACTTCTACTTTTGAGGACAAATTTTTTTTTTAAATCAGAGAACATTAAAATTTACAGTAATTTTCTCATGCTGAAAGAATATGGAGGGAACCAAAATATTTGAAGTGTTTCATTCTTCTGCTAATTTCTCAATGAATTCTTGAATCTATCTTGTAAGTAGATATCCTTGTGATCCTAATATTTCAATTTTCATTGTACAGGGTGAAATTTCTAATGTTGTCCTGGTAAATGGGTTTCTTGGTCAAGACTCCAATTTGCAACACTTTTTGTCATCTCCACAAATTGTAATTCAGTGCTAAGTTTTGAGCTTTGCAATACACAAGAACCCTGAACTTGATATTTGATTTCATTTCATTCAAAATTTAATGACTGCTAACAGGTACACTTATAATAGTTCAACCAATTCACGACCTCTAGTCCTTAATGCCTTCATACTTTCATTATCCCATCATCTTCATTTTTCCTCGTGACCATCTTAGAATCCATGTTTCACTACTACAACCACTACTTTGAAAACACCCAGAATTTCATTCTCCTTTCTGCCTCCATCATCCTTACAAAAATAACTCAACCACCCATCATTTCTATGAATATGCCAAAGCAGCTAGAGTCATGCAACTAGGTAGAACAGTATATTAATTTCCTAGAACTGCTGTAACAAATCACCACAAATTCTTTGGTCTAAAAGAATAGAAAATCATTCCCTCACAGTTCTGGAGGCCAGAAGTCTGAAATCATTATCACTGGACTGAAATCAAGATGTCCTCAGGGCCATTCCCCCTCCAGAGTATAGTGTAGAGAATAGGTTCTTTGGCTTTTACAGCTTCTAGTGACTGTTGGCATTACTTACCATGTGGCAGATGAGTTCAATTTCTACCTCTGGGGTCACATTTCCTTCTCTTCTTCAGTGTATAATGTTCCTCTGCTTCATTCTTATGCCATCATCTACATGGACATTCTGGGGTAATTTCCTCAATTCAACATCCTTAATCACATCTTGCAAAAACTTTACCATGTAAATTAACATTCACAGGTTCCAGGATTGAGGATCCGATACCTTTGGGGGACCATTTATTAACCTACCACAAATAATTGCAACTTAAATTCATGATCTCAAAATGCAAGTAGGTGCTAACATTGCCTAGCAATTTTACTGTATCAACTGACTCTCCAAGAGGACTGTACATCTGCTCTCTCTCAACTCTTTCATATGATCTCTTCCAAACTTCTCTCTTAGCTAAAGACTGAGTCTACACATGATGTTTTCATTTCCTAGCCCTCCAACATCATTCCATGCCACTGCTAATTGTGCACTATGCACCAGCCACAGGTCATTCAACACCTATAGCTCTTTCTTAATTCAGAGCATTTTACACGTACCATTCCCTCTCAATATGTTGCATTCTACTGCTAGTCTTCCTCTCATCTTTCATCCATACCAAAACCAAGACTCTCCTTACATAATACTGTGGTGTCACAAAATATCACTTTACATGGGCATTTCAGGTAACACTATCTCGTTTCCAATTTCCACTATGGCAACACGCTCCCCACCATCTACATACTTTGTCTATTTAATGTAACTAAAGACCATGATTATTTATTCACCATTGTATATCTTGTATTTAGTCCAATGTCTGGAACTTAAAAGGCACTCAATGATTTTCTAAATGAATTCTAAATGATAAACTGAACTGATACTAAATTTCACAATTTTATGTTGAAGTATGTATATGGCTGAGAGTGTGAACTTGGGAGTCAGAGAAGCTTGTATTTGAATCCTGACTTCCTCATGTCTTAACTGGAAGAACTTGGGCAAATTAAATAATATCTTGATATTCTACCTACCACAGATTAAAAAACAGTGTCAAGTTACAACTCTACCTCTGATTACTTCTGTGATTACGGACCTTGTCAGACCTCAGTCCTTCATCTTTAAAATCGTGGACCTGGATTCAGTGAGGTCTGACATTCAAATCATGTCCAATATTCTATAACTATGTTTTTGTGTAAGATTCTAAATGGGAAAATTCAATAGGACAAAAAAATTAAAATTTCTGACAAAATTTATATAACTATGTTGAATATTTATGACTTTTTAAACATTTCAATGTTTGTTTGGAAATAAAACATAGGACATAAATATTGGTCATCACAATATCTATCTTTCCAGAGTTTACTGTGCTTGATTGAGGGGTTGACAAGCCACACTATTTGCCAATCATCTTTCATCCTACACATTTGACAGACTGGAAAGCTGTGACAAAGAATTAATTTCAGTTCAGCGTGGGTTATTCTTTGAAACTTTCACAGAACTAGATGGATATGCTCCATGTGAAACAGATAATAGTTTTGGACAACCCATCTGTGAGATGGATAGGTAAGAGACTATGAGTTTACTAAGAATTTTTATTTTTTACAATGTCAGAATATGGACAAAAAAATTAACCTCTTTGGTACAAGACAATGTCATATGTAGAAACCACTAACTACTAATTAGAAAAATATTTAAAAAATTTCAGGTCATCTTTCAGGCAAGAGCTGAAGGCAAGCACATATAGATTATAGACTTTGACATCAGAATAAAGAAGGTTATTTAAGATATGCATGCACTGAATAACACAGAGGAAAAAACATGAATTTGGAATCAAGATTATTTGGATTCTAGTTTTGGCCCTGCCATGAGTTTGCTTTATAGCAGTATATCATATAAGAGGTATGTGATGCCAAAGTGTTTTCTCCTGCACTAAGACATATTGACTCAAATATTTTGGGTCAACTCTCCACAATATGTATATCAGTTAAAATAATATAATGCAAGTAGCAGAAGACTTAACTTGAAGAAATTTACATAATATTTGTAATTTCATGCAATATGAAGTCTTGTGATCAGGCATTTGATGGTTGTTTGATTCAATGAATCAACAATGTCATGAAGGGTCCAGGTTCTTTTCACCTGTGAAGTCTCATCCCCTCTTAGTTACGTGATGGCTGCAGCGATTTCAAAAGTAGTGCTTTCACACAAAATGCTCAAGACCAAAAGTGACTTTCTGATATCTTTTAAAAAATATAAGAATTGAAAACATTTTTATTGAATAGATATGTACAGAAATAGAGGGGAGGTAGGTATATGAATGTAGGCATATACTCTATTTGATACCTTAGAAAGCTTTGGTCAAACTGAGTATAATAAAATTGGTTGGTTACTCCTAATTGTGCTAGACAAAGTGGAGAAAGAAAAGGATAAGTCTGGGATTCCAATTCTCATCTCAAGCCCTTCATAATGAACCTGAAGGTTCCTGTGTCTACCCTAAAAGAAACCCTTATCTCCTTCCTGTAGCTGCAGAGCTGAAATTGTTGAAAACCAAACCCAGAGCCTTATCCTGAGAGTGGCTGGATTATAATGTAAGTTGAATTCCCAATCTCAGAATCCTGTTAAAATAAGGGCATTGACTGGGATAGAATAGGATTCTCAAAATGGGAATGGAAACATATGGGAAGTTCCTCATGAAGCTGGAGACATTAAACCCCTAAATTCTGGTGAATTGTCTTTACCTGTGAAAACTACCATTGCATCCCCATCTAAGAAGATTAACCCTTCTTTGCTGAGAAAACTATAATGGTCTCCCCTGAAATAACTACAACACTGCTAATTCTCTTTAGGTTTCCCCACTCCCATGCTCTTAGTTTCTATACCTATAACTAGACTCAAGTCCCAGCAGGCCCTGCAAACTGAGGTACAAAGTATGGCCCGTGAAGAGGTGTGTTGTACTCCAAAATAACCACATTGACGATGTGGGATTATGGTAGAAGGGACATAAAATTTACTCAGGCTTAATTTATTGATATCAGCTCTTTAAGCAGGGAATCTGAATGTAATGTTGCAGTGTAGAGGGTTAAAAAGGATTCTCTTCGGTTGGCTGAAACATAGACCAAAAGGTGGCATACCCTACATTAACTTGAAATGCAAAACTGCCTTGGTAAAAGGGTACAAGGGCTTAGGGAAATTGGAATGTTAAAGTGTATTTATCATGTAAGACCTCTCACTCATCCCTGTAGGGTCCAGAGTTCACAGCCTACGACATGACTATGAGAGATAAATTTGTTAGGGAAGCCCCAACATCCTTGAAGAGCTTTGTAGTCACTCTTCTCTAGCTTAGAAATTATAATGGGAGCTGCTACCACTAAATTGAGGAGATGCAAAGGTGATAATTGAATTTCAGGGTGACAGACACCAAGTGAAAGTGCTTAATCAAAGGCAAGGTAAGTGTGGTTGTCCTAGGAAGAACAGAGCCAAAGAGGCAATCAGAATAGGGTAACTAGAAGAGACATATGATGTTGGCTAGTTAAGCGTGGTTTTCCTAGGAGTCAATAGATGCCCAATCTATTAAATACTTACTCGATTTGTATAAGTAGAAGAGTTATAGGACAAGTGAACTAGTCTAACTCGAATAATAAAAACAGTCATGGTCAATCAATGCCCAGATTTGAGTCAGTGTACAGATCCAGAACCTCATGAGTGAAGGGGAGGGTGGTACTCTTGAGGAAGAACCCTCTTACATTGTCAAAAATTTATACTGTTAATCTTTCTTTCACCCTTCCCCAAAGGTACTTCCAGCCTTTTACCAAAATGACTGTACCCTAGGGAAAAGAAAACAATCATGGATTATTGGACACTGGCTCTGAACCTGACACTAATTCAAGGAGACCCAAAATTCACTGTGTTCTACCACTCATAGGGCTAACGGAGATCAGGTGATTAATGGATTTTTTAGTTCAGATTTTTCACACAGTATGTCCCCAAACTGATTTTGCAGTCATTTTCCCAGTCCTGGAATTCATAAGTGAATAGACATACTCAGCAACTAGCACAACCTACACATTAGTTCCTTGACTCATGGAGTGAGGGGTATAATGGTAAGAAAGACCAAGTGGAAACCACTAGAACTGCCTCTACCTAGGAAAATAGTAAACCAAAAGCAATACTGCATCTCAGGGGGTTATAAAAATTAGTGCTATTATCAAAGACTTGAACATGATTTCCACCACATTTCTATTCAACTTGCCTATTTGCCTTGTGCAGAAAACAGGTGGATCTTAGAGAATGACACTGGATTATCAAAAGCTTAACCAGGTGGTGACTCCAATTGCTACTGTCCCAGAAGGGCGTTTCATTGCTTGATCAAATTAACACATGCTCTGGTAGCTGGTATGCAGCTATTAATATATAACACGCTCCTTTCTTCATACCTGTCAGTACACCACCAGAAGCTGTTTGATTTCAGCTAGCAATGCCAGCAATACACTTCCATGGGCCTCCCTCAGGGGTCTCCCCACTCTCCAGCCCTAGGTCATAATTTAGTTCACAGGGATCTTGGTTGTTATTTCCCTTATACTGATCCATCACATTGATGACAGGCTGATTGGACCTAGCGAGCAGGAAGTAGAAACCACTGTAGACTTATTGGTAAGATACTTGTGTATCAAAGGGTGGGAAATAAATCTGACAATATTTCAGGGGCCTCTACCTCAGTGATATTTCTGGAGGACATGTGGGATATTTGTGTGGGACATGTGGAGATAACCCTCCTAAGGTAAATAATGAATTCTTGCATCTGGCCCCTCCTACAAGCAAAAGAGAGGCACAATGCCTAGTGGAACTCTTTGGATTTTGGAGCCAGCATTCCCCATTGGAGTATGCTACTCCAGTCCATTTACTTAGTGACCCAAAAATCTGCTTACTTTGAATGGGACCCAAACAAACGAAGGCTCTGTGACATGTGTAGGCTGCTGTACCAGCTGTTTCACCACCTGTGTTATATGATCCTGCAAATCTAGTGGTGTTTGAAGTGTCAGTGTCAGATAGGGATGCTGTTTGAATCTTGGGCTGGCACCTAGAGGTCAATCACAGTGCAGACCCTTAGGATTTTGGAGCAAAGCCCTGGCACTTTCTGTGGATAACTGGATAATCAAGCATCTGGTTTGATAGAATGGAATGGCATTTTTTGAATACTTAGTTACCAGTCATGGTGGCAATATCTTGAGGGGCTGAAGCAAGGTTCTTTGGAAGGATGCAAAGGTGTTAAATCAGCACCCAGTATATGGTGCTATGTCTCCCATAGCCAGGATTCATGGAACTAGGAATCAAGGGGTAGAAATGGGAGTCTATACCACTCTTTATAACTCCTAGTGGCCCACTAAAATTTTTGATTCCTTTCTCATGACCTTATGCTCTGCTGCTCTAGAGGTCTTAGTTCCAAAGCAAAGAATGCTTCTACCAGGAGACGCAAAAATGATTTCATTGAACTGGAAGTTAAGACTGAAACATGGCTACATTGGGTGATCGATCCTGAATACCTGGAGAAAACTGAACTGCTACTCCATAATGGAGGTAAGAAAGTATGTCTGGAATACAGGCTATCTCTTAGGACATCTGTTAGTAACATATCATGATTAAAGTTGATAGAAAACTACAACAACCCAATTCAGGCAACATTATCAATGACCCAGATCCCCTTAGGAAACAAAGGTTTGGGTCACCCTCTAGGTAAAGGGCCATGACCAATTCTGGTGCTTCCTGAGGGCAAAGGGAATATGAGCTGTGTAACAGAAGAAGTTAGTTCTACATACTAGCTCTAACTATGTGACCAGTTACAGAAACAATATCTGTAATTTATTATGAATATTTGTTCTTTATTCTGTTGTATGTTTGGGTGTATATGTATGGCAAACATATTTTTTTTCCTCTCTTACTCCTTCATATAAGACGTGTTGACCTTATAGCATAGTATTTACGTTACTGGATATCAAGGAGAAGAGTGAACATCACCCAAGCCCTTCCCATCATCTTTCGGGGAAAGGGTTTATATTTTTGGTTGTATACAGGAGAGTTGTATCATGTTAGGTGGAATTATGACCTTGTTATTGCCCTTACTTGGAGATTATATATGATTTAAGGAGAGGTGTATGGGTGCTAAGCTGACAAGGGGTAACCTGTGGTGGTTAATTTTATGTGTTAAATCAGCTAGACTATGGTATCCAGGTGTTTGGTCAAATCTCAGTCTGGATATTGCCGTGAAGGTATTTTGTTAGATGTAGCTAATGTGTAAATCAGGAGAATATGGGTAAATCAGAGTATCCTTACTAATGGGAGTGGGCCTTATCCAATCAGTTGAAGGCCTTAGAAGACTTTGGTGTTCCAAGGAAGAAAGAGTATTGCCTTTGGAATCAAAACTGCAACATCGACTCCCTTGGGTCTCCAACCTCCAGATCCTCCTGCCTATAGATTTCAGACTTGCCACAATTGTGTGAGTTAATTTTTTAAATATCTCCCCTGATACAGACATCCCATGAGTTCTGTTTCTCTAGAGAACCCTAATACATATGATATATAGTTAGAAATAGATTTTTATAAAATTTTCTGTGAAATCAGCTTCCAGCAAGCGTAAGTCCACTTGCCCCATATCTACCTAATTATGGTCATTCCCACAACCCTTAATGAGACCACTATCCTAACTTCTAGTAGCAAATATCAATTTGCTTTTTATATATTATTATAGGGCTATATTTTACCTGGCTTATTTTACTCATCACTGTATCAGTGAAATTCATCAATTTTGCATGTGGTTATAGTTCATTCTCATTTAGTATAATATTTCATTTGAATATACTGGTTTTTAAAATTCATTCTACTGTTAATAGAATTTAGGTAGTTTTAAAATTTTAATACTAATAATTTTGCTATGAAAATTTTAGGACATGTCTTTTGGTGAACAAACACATATATACTTAGTAAAATTGCTAGATAAAGTGTATGCATGTCCAGTTTTAGTAGCTACAGCAAAAATTAAAACATTTTGTTTATATTCCCATCAACTGTGTATAAGAATTCTAGTTGTTCTACATTCTTTTTAAAAATTTTTTTATTGTTATGTTAATCACCATACATGACATCATTAGTTTTTGATGTAGTGTTCCATGATTCATTGTTTGCGTGTAACACCCAGTGCTCCATGCAGAACGTGCCCTCTTTAATACCCATCACCAGGCTAACCCATCCCCCCACCCCCATCCCCTCTAGAACCCTCAGTTTGTTTTTCAGAGTCCATCATCTCTCATGGTTCGTCTCCCCCTCCGATTACCCCCCCTTCATTCTTCCCCTCCTGCTTTTTTTTTTTTTTTTTAACATATATTGTATTATTTCAACACTTAGTATTTTCTCTTTTTAAACATTATCCCTCTGGTAAGTATGTGTTAGCATTCCATCATGACTAATAAGGCTAAACACTTTTTCATATACTATATACTAGACAACATAATATAAATATGTACAAAATATTTTATACAAATATATGTAGATTTTATAAGATTTTATATAGATACAAAAGATTTTATGTTTATAAATTTTATACATACAAATATTTTACTGTTTTATATCGGGACATATATTATTTCTATTTTTTAAATAACTATCATGTTGTAAAGTGTGTGTTCAAAGCTTTCATCTTCCCCCCCACACCCCCCGTTGGGTTGTCTTTTTTATTTAGTCAGAAGGACTTTTTTGTATATTAAAATTTTCCCTTGTTTAAAAATATTTTAAACATCTCCATTTCTGTGAACTATTTTTTTAACCACCTTATAATGATATCTGGTGAACATCATTAAGAATAGTTCTTAATTTAATATAGTTCAATTTACCAATTTTCCCTTCTGATTAGCACTGCTTTCCATCCTGTAAGGCTGGAAAACAAATAAACAACAGACATTACCTACACACTCCCAGCAAATTACCTCTTCTATCTCATTGGCCAAAATTGCATCCTAGGTTTATTCCAAAACTATTAAATAACAAGAACAGAATTGCCAGGCCTGACCTAAACTAATCAAAATCAACATCCTGAGGCTGGAGAGGGGTCCAGCTTCCATGTGGCTTTTTATCTGGCCTCTGGACACCAGAATACTACCTGCACAAAAGCACTCAATAAGTAAGTTCTTTCAATAAGGACGAATATAGAGGAAAAGTCTGTTGGATAATCAACTAAAATTAACCATGCAAAACTACATTAAATATGTGGAGTCCTTGTCTGCCATCTCAATCAGTGT
The DNA here is from genome assembly GCF_004348235.1 of Phoca vitulina. Classification (NCBI taxonomy): domain Eukaryota; kingdom Metazoa; phylum Chordata; class Mammalia; order Carnivora; family Phocidae; genus Phoca; species Phoca vitulina. The sequence continues at coordinate 53,133,574 of NW_022589711.1, forward strand.
CCTTTTGCTTTTTTATGAGTCAATTGGATCACTAGCCGCAGTCTAGAAACCTAGAGATTCATGAGATGTATTTTCATATATATGGATTTGACATTTTTAGCAAATTGTACTATATACTTTTCCTTTCCATATTCTTTCTCCTCTTTTCTCCATGTGGATTGATGTTGTCATTACCTTATTTTTTTTAGGCTTTTTACAATAGTCTTCTCTCCCTACATAGAAATCCCTCCATACATCCCTCACTACACAGAAATCTATCCCCTCATTTTCTTCCTAATGGATTCTTTTCTTTCTAATATACTTCCTGCTTCCACTCTTTCAATGACTCCCAAATGGCAAAGATACTGTGAGGATTCATTTTACGTGTCAACTTGATTGGGCCACAAGGTGCTCAGATATTTGGTAAATATCATTTTAGGAGTTTCTGTATTTTCGCATAATACTGACATTCAACTCCATAGACAGAGTAAAGCAGATTGCTCTCCCTCATGCAGTCAGTTGAAGGTCTGACTAGAACATGGCTGACTAACACTTCCCCCAACCAACAAGATAATTCTTCTGTTTTGACTTCCTTCAGAGTGGGACATTGGCTTTCTCCTGTCTTCAGATTCAAACTGAAAATGGGCTCTTCTCAGGTCTCAAGCCCGCCAGCCTTTGCAATGGAAATACACTGTAGGCCTTCCTGTTTCTGAGGCTTTTGACTCAGATGGGAGTTCCACTGTCAGCTCTCCTGGATCCCAGCTTGCCGACTCATCCTTCAGATCCTGGAATTGTCAGTCTCCACAACGGCATAAGCCAATTTCTTCGATTAAATCTCTTTCTCTCTATATATATCCTATTGACTCTGTTTCTCTGGAGAACTCTAATACAAAGTCCAAAATCCTTATCAGAAATTCAGAACTATCACTACTCTCTAAATTTCCAATAAACCATTTTCGATATTATTTCTCACTACCCTCTCACCCTCGAGAATTTTCCACTCTGATCAAAATATATATTTTACCATTATACACCCTGTGAGTTCTCTCTCAATACTGCTTCTGTCTCTGTTATAATGAAATACACTAACTCATCTTTATTTGCTGAAATGAAGCCCACTTTCTCTTTGAAACCTCCCTGTTTTTTTTCTCTTCTGTACTTGTGAGGTACACGGTTGTGTGTGTGTGTGTGTGTGTCTTCATTATTCACTGTACTTGTTACAAGGTGTCTTAGAAGTATTTTACTTTTGTTGTTCTTTCCCAACCAATGAAAAGCAAATTTTCACTGAGAAATTATCATGTGCCCGCTCTTACACAGAGTTTTGCCTGCATTACTTACTATAACTACATTATGAATTAGACACTATTATTGCTATTTTATAGATGAGGAATCTGAGGCTCAAGCATGTTGAATAATCTTTCTCCAAAGTGAACAGTGGAGTCAGGACTCAGGTACAATTTTGCCTGACTCCAAAGCTCTTTCTCAATACCACCATTCTGTAGTGGGACTGATATTTGTGTTTTTACCCTATTTATTTACTACAGTTTTGTATATAGCAGAAGCATAATAAATGTTAATTTTTAAAGATTCATTTATTTTTGGGAGGTTACAGAGGGAGAGAGAGAATCTTAAGCAGACTCCATGCTGAGCTCAGAGCCCAACACAGGGTTCAATCTCAGGACCCTGAGATCACACACGACCTGAGCCAAAACCAAGAGTCAGGCCCTTAATTTACTGCACCACCCAGCTTCCCCATAAATGTTAATTTCTTGATCTTCATAATAGTAAATGAGATTTCAATTTAAAATGGCCTCTGGTGAGCATTCCATGATAGATTCTCCTAGCTTTGCTGCAAAATAACCATGAAGACAAAAAACAGACACAGCCCCCCAAGGTTTGGATACAAAATTGTCATATTGCTATTGATTCTCCTAACTGTAAGTACTGTGAAGATGAATTGTGAATCATGATTTGTACCTCGAAGAAATGCTAAAATGTTAGCAAGGAAGGTGAGGTTGCTCATAGGTTTTCATTTTAACTTAGCATTGGTGTTAAATCTCCCAATGCAGACTTCCCTGTTAAAAGCTAGGGAAATAATAACTAATACTTACATAGCTCTTACTCTATGCCAGACACTGTTCTAAGTACCTTAAACATATTAATTCACTTCATTCTCACACCAACCTTATGACGTGAGCACTAATCATATCCCCCTATTAAAGTTGTGGAAACAGAAGCATGGAAACACATTAAATGACATTCTTAGGCACAGACAGATAGTAAGTGGCATAAATGGATTTGAATTCAGAGTCCTAAACATTATATGTCACATGCTAATCTTCACAATGCATACTCATAAGAGAGGTGATTTCCTCCTATGCTACCTGGCCTTACACTGTAAGCACTACTCCCTGGCCTCCAGTGCCATGATCCTTGGAGCTTCTTGGCTCCAGGGAGCCAGCTGCAGAGGTATCCCTCTAGAGGATGCAGGCAGCAAACTCTGACAGTATCCCTGCATGCCTCTCTGCTGGTGCTCTGAACCTATGGGCCCGGGATCACGGCTACCTCCACCCAGCTTTCAAAGGGCAGAGCTGCCAATAGCTTGCAACCCAAGTTGGGGAGAACCCTGGGGGCAAGCCTGGCAGAGAGTCTGCTGAAGGGCTAAACGTCCAATCAAACATCCAGCCAAAGATAATTGTTCTTTAGCCTTAAGGTCTAGCAAAGGAATTAGCCCTGTTAGGTTTTAGACTTACTCGGGACCTATCACTCATTTTTCCTTTCCTTTTTTTTCTCTTGTGAGATGGGAATGTCTATCCTGTACCTGTCCTACCATTGCATTTTGGAAGCACATAACTTGTTTGGTTTCACAGATCCGCAATTGGAAGGGAATTTGCCCCAGGATGGATTATGCCTTGGGTCTCTCTTATATCTGATTTAGAGGATATTTAAGTAAGACTTGGACATAGACTTTAAAGTTGATGCTGCAACAAGTTAAGATTTTAGAAGCTACTCAGGTAGAATGAATACATTTTGAATGTGAAAAGAACATGAATTTTGCAGAATCAAGGATGGAATACTATAGACTGAATGTTTATCTCCCCACTCCCCCCCAAACTCACATGCTGGAACCTAATCTCCAAAGTGATGGTATTTGGAGATGCGATCTATAGAGTTGAGAGTGGAGCCCTCATGAATGAGATCAATGCCCATTTAAAAGAGAACACACAGAGCTTGTTTGCCTCTTAAACCATGTGAAGACACAGTAACAAGACAGCCATCTATGAACCAAGAAATAGCTCTTACCAGACACCAAATCTGCCAGTGCCTTGTTGATCTTTGACTTCCCAGCCTCCAGAACTGAAAGAAATAAGTTTCTATTGTAATAAGCCACACAGTCTGCAGTATTCTGTTATTGTAACCCAAGTGGTCTAAGACACAAGGCTCTGAGATGACTCTTCATACAAACACTCTTAAGTTTATATGTCCAACTTGGACCTTTTGCAAATATATCCAACTACCTACTTGATATCTTTACTTGAATATCTAATAAGCATCTCAAACTTAACATATTAAAAATAACCTGCTGATTGTTCTCTAAAACCCAACCTCTGGCAGTCCTCCCATGCAAAAGGGTTCTTCCATTTGCATTCAAGTCAAAAACCTTGCAATTAACCTTAATGTGCTTTATTTTTTCTCTCAGTAGTTTCAATCCATTCCAAGATATTTTTGGCATAACTGTCAAATATTATGTGGACTCATATGAAATCGCTTACTCTTGAACATTTTTCACCTATAAAAACAAATTTCAAATGGTTCAACCTAACATATATCCAGAATCAAACCACCTCTATCTCTACCACTACTGTCCTGGTTCAAGTCACCATCATTTCCCACCCGAGTATTACAGTAGCCACTTGATAGATAGGCTTCCAACTTGCCTGCAAACTATTTTCTAGCCAGCAACCCTAGTGATCTGTGAAAAATATAAATCAGATGTCTCAACTTTGTTTAGAATCCTCCAGTGGCTCCCCATCTCCGTTGGATTAAAAGTTACAGTCCTTACAATGCCCTACAAGACCCTTTATGATCTTGCCCTCTGCTATCTTTCTGTATGTGGATAGATCACATCCCTCACACCTCTGCCTGGTCTCTAAATCCCCTCCACCCATTCTAGCCTCCTCTTGTTTCTCAAAAACAGGAAACACGCTTCTTTTTGACATGCACAGTCTATTCCATCTGTCTGCAATTCTCTTGTGCAGATATCTGCATGGCTCCTTCCCTCCTTCCGTGGAATCTCTGCTCAAATGTCACCTAAGCAGAAGGGCCTTTCCTGACCACTCCAGAATGGCATGATCCTAGTGCTTTCTTAGTACTTTGCTTCCATAATATTTGTCACTAAAAATTTTGCATTTATAAGTTTATTGGCTTCTTGTCTATATTTATATGTTCTCTGAGGGCGGAATTTTGTTGTGTTCATTGTTCTCTCTCCTATCTCCTTATAAGTCAAAACAGTATTTGTGAAAGAAAGGGAGGGCGGAAGATTAAACCAGCAGTATCACTTGAAATAAAGGATATAAGTGAATAAGTGTAGTTCCCTGATACCTCTCTTCCTTCTTCTTAGGAAATACACCCAAAGTTAAGCTGCCAATACAGTCTGCTAAGAGTGATATATTCAGTGGGATTAGAGCCAACAATATGTATCTGAAAGATCAATATGACAGAAGCAAGACAATCTAGTTTTGAGTCCTTATTTAGCAGGTTGTGATCAGATCATAGGACATAGAAAAACATACAATGTTCTGTTCACCAGCATTCTCATTACCTATTCTTCCTATTCCAGAAAATGGTGTAAGAATCAATACAGACACTGCATGCGAAAGCACATCATATATTGTACTCTTCCAGGTAAATTCAGGTAGCTGATAATACTTGAAATTTCACAACTAGAATATTAATAAAAATTTTCTACAAGGAAATAAAGAACAGATTGTTCCTCCCATGTGTTTATCATAAGAACTATGCCTGAAATAATCCATTGAGTATGATATCATTTATCCCCATACAACCTCAATTTGAAGTGTGTGTGTGTGTGTGTGTGTGTGTGTGTGTGTGTGTGTGTGTGTATTTACATTTAAGAAAGGTAACTATAAAGAAACAATTATAACACAAAAGTATTTACACAGCTGTACTTCCCGGGTTCAGGGTTTTGTGTCAAACATAGTGATTTCCTAAGAATAAGTGATCAGTAAACATTTGCTGAAATGGTAAATTCTGTTATTGTTCCTATCAGTAACCAAGAGAAATCAAGGATTCACAGTGGCCTATATTTTATATATTTTTTCATTAAAATATATATAAAATGAAGTGAATACCAAATTAGGTGTTTGGGTGTTTTCTCTCTTTATAAAGTTTCTCAGGAAACCATGAGGGTATTTGGAAAAGATCCATTGCTTTGGGAAGCTGGACATTGCAAAACTGTGGTTTAAATGCCTTTGTGAACACTTTTCATTTTGGGGGGGATTGCATTAGAAGCACCCAAAAGCTAGAGGACTTGGTTAGGCCCTTCCTCCGCTTGTTCTGGAAGACACAATTTAATACCTCTATTGGTCTCACCCTCAATGTGGCTTCACCCTTGCAGTTGTGTCTTTGGAGCTCTGTTCATTTATTTTTTAAAACTCTCTTCTATTTTGTTTTAACATGGAATTCTCTGGCACAATGAATGCCAAGAACAAAACCATGGATTTACCCTTAAACTTTCCCCTGAACCCCTCCCATTTTTTTTAAACATTACCAGTTGCATTCACCCTTATTTGAATAGAAATTTCTTACCCCCTACACAGCCATTGGCAATGACTGCCTCTGCCTACCTCAGCTTTTGAGATTTGTGTTTATTTCAAATTAGTTCCTTTAAAAAAATAAAAATAGCGTTCTGATGCTGGAAAAGCTGGAAGGATTTGAGATACTGATTTAAATACTGCCTATCTGATGAGATTTCTGGGCTTTTACTCTAGAGAAACTTATGTGCACTGGGTGAGGGCACCAAGATAGCAGAATAAGGAGAGAGAGGGGCACTGGACTCTCCCAAAGATGGAGTGAGGAATCTGGCTTTCCTCATTTCTCAAAGCTGGAGCCACAGGCAAGGGCATCAATATGCTGCAGGCAAAACACTTTCAAATAGCCTTACTCCTGCCCAGTTTTTCTAAGCCTACTTTCTTAAGTATTAATTAGCAAATGAACCAATCCAAAACCACTTAAATGTTGGCTATTTAAACACTCATTCCCATTTTGTGAAGAAAAGGGATAGGTTAAATTACCTTTAAAAAAAAAAAAAAAGGTATGGTGGTGCCAACATACTTAGTTGTTTAATTTATATTTAATAAGAAAAAGAAAAGAAAAACTAATTGTCTCTATATTCCCCCTCCCTACAATACACTCCATGCTTCATACTTTCTGTTGACTTTGTATAGGATTATTCAAAGGGAAAGAATTTTCATGGAAAAGCTATTGCTATAATGTGCTGATTGTTACATTAATTTTCCCCCAGCTCTATTGCTTGGCAGGAATTTTGGACTTTACTCAGGAATTGCTTAGTGAGCTTGTTGGTGGATGGGATTAGTTTAATCTCCTCTCACAAGCTTCTAAGCACTGGGAAAGGCTGGGGTGGAGGAGGAGCAGTGGTAAAACGGGGCGGGCAGGAAAAGAAAGGCTGCTGATGACCAATGCCAAGGTTGATTTCATCTCAGAACTAAATTTGAATACTGAGGGAAGGGCGGGGCACAGTGATGATGAACAAGAGTGTTAACCTGGGGTGATGGTGGTGATCCCTTCTTGATTTCACTGTGCTTGGAGGGTCTCCAAGCTCTGGGGGCAGGCACATATGAGAGGGAAAGAAAGTGGGGCGTGGGCCGGGGAGAGAATGGTGATTGGAATCCACAAATGTGGAACATAGAGAAGTGGAAAAAAAAGGAGATTCTAGATTTGAAGAGAGTAGGGGGCCCACCTGAGATTTGACTCACTTGCATTAGTATACCTTACCCACCATGAAGATGGCCTCAGTAGGGATCACAGTAAAACTTTAACATAGAATTCCTAACTTCTTCCTTCTTGATCAAGATTAAATAAGTTGGACTAGACAAGGTTTGGGACACAAAACCTAGGACACAGAAGAAAGCTACTGTGCAAGAGAAAATAAGATGTTATCATTGCCACGGCTGTATCTGGACATACATGAGACAGATCTGGTTTATATACTTAGACACAGTAAATTCACTAATTTAAAATTTTAATATATACTGCTTCCTGTCCTAAACAACAGATGATGGAATTTTTCTAGTGAAGGAGGTATGCTTTCTTTTATGTGGATCTTATAATTTATAGACAATAGGGCTTGGCAATTTTTTTTTTTTTTTTTTTTTATGATTTTACTTATTTGACAGAGACACAGTGAGAGAGGGAACACAGCAGGGGGAGTGGGAGAGGGAGAAGCAGGCTTCCCGCTGAGCAGAGAGCCTGATGCAGGGCTCTATCCCAGGACTCTAGGATCAGGACTTGAGTAGAAGGCAGATGCTTAATGACTGAGCCACCCAGGTGCCCCAGGGCTTGGAAATTTTTAAAAATACTCTGCAATATTCAATTTTGAACTTGGATAACAGTAAATACATTAAAAATATTTAGTTTTATTCTCAGTCTGAAAAAGGCAATTAGATACTCTCCCAAGATTATATAAAACTCAAGAGGGTAAAAAATGGAGAGGTTTATGGAATTTTGTCTTCTAAATTTTCCTATTAAGTCATACACTTATGCTTTATGTGTACAATTGCTGAATGGTTTAGATACAAATTTGTAAACAGTGGTATTTTGCATAATTTTCCTGCATATTTCTGGTTTCTTAATAAATTAGTCCATTAGAAAAAATTAATTCATAGCTGAAGAGACCCAGCTAATAGCCATAAAAGGGATGAACAATTAAAATATTGAATCTGCTTTTGTACACACTGTTCAAAAAGCTAAATGTTTAAATCAAGGAGGATTTACTCCTTGATCAGAGGTAATGCAGCAAATGATTTTCCAGATCTGATTTTTTTTCTTCATGTATATTTTTAAGAGTTTTGTCAATTAGTTTTTCCCAAAAAATCACTGTACTTGTTCATTTTCTTAAATGTGGAGTAGTTCTCTAATCATTATTTTCTCTTACTTTTATTATTTTTGTTTATTCTTTTCTTTTTTCAGTCTATCTTAAATGCATAGCTTACTAGTATTTAGGCTTTTCCATCCAAATCTAAATCCAAAACTTCACATTTTTCCTTTACATTTCTCCTTCCACAACACTGCTTTGTTTCTATAGGTTTCACTGGTCTTAATTATCATTCAGTTCTAAGCACTCTTTAATGATTAATTGATCCATTGGTTACTTAAAATATTTTTTAAGTTCCAAATATACATTTTTGGTTGATAAATTTGTCTTCAATATTTTATATTTCTAACAATTTTGTAGAATGTGAGCTCTAGGATATTTTTATAATAAGCTTGCTTTATGGTCTATGTGGTCATTAGTTTTTATGAATGTTCTACATTTGCCTTAAATTAAATGTACATTCACAGATTGCTCAGTATAAGACAATGCATGTGAACAGAATAGGTTAATTCATTGCTTTTATAATATATTTTTTAATCGGCATAACCTATCAATTTCTGTGAGATAGGTGATAAAATCTTCACTACCACGCTCTCCTTGCTTACTCAGCCAAACTGGATCCCTTACATTTCTTTTTTTTTTTTATAAATTATTTTTTTTAAGATTTATTTATTTGACAGAGCGAGTGGGAAAGAGAGCACAAGCAGGGGGAGTGGCAGGCAGAGGGAGAGGGAGAAGCAGGCTCCCCATTGAGCAAAGAGCCTGATGCTGGGCTCATCCCAGGACCCTGGGATCATGACCCAAGCCGGAAGCAAACGCTTAACTGACTGAGCCACCCAGGAGCCCCACATTTCTTAAACACTCTGAACACAGTCAAAAGGTCTTTGTTTTTGAAGTAGTTTGGAGTGTTTTTGTCTCCAGATTCTGTATAGCTTTTTCCCTCACTTGCTTTAGGTTCCTTGATCTGTTTAGTAAGAACCATTACGTTAGAATCAAGTGAAAGTCCCTGGAACTGCCTCCCCCAACCCTTGGTCTCTAGCCAAAATAATAAAACAGAAGCAATATATCCTGGAATAATTAAAGAGATTAGTTCCACAAACAAAGACTTAAAGGACACAGGTGTTGGAGTCCTTATTCCCTATTCAATTTACCTGTTTACTCCTACAAAAACCAGATGGTTTTTGTGGTAGATCATGGTAAATTACTATATACTTAACTGAAAGTCTCAAATGTAGCTGCTCTGATAGATGTGCTGTCTTCACTGAAAGGGATCTACAAAATATCTGGCATTGGTCTGTGACTGTTGGTCTGGAATGCATTATTCTCAGTTCCCATCAGCAAAGAAGTTCAAAAATAGCTTATGTGGGGAAAAAAGGCATATACATTCATTGTCTTGCCTCCTGTTGTCACACCATTGTCTGCAGAGATTTGGGTTATGTTGGCTTTCTACAGAATATTATACTCTACAACTACATTAATGATATCTCAATCAGACTTTGCATAAAATATTCTAGAAGCCTTTGCAAGACACATATGGGTAGGAGATAATCTCCACTAAGACTCACAGGTCTGCCATACCAGGAAGTATTTAGGGGTCCAATGACCTGATGTCCATCAGGACAAATTTATTTGGATTCTAGAAGAAGCATATATTACATTTGGTATTATTGTTGTAACTAAGTATTGAGTGACTTGGCTTACATTTTGAGTAGGGTTCAGCAATGTTCCCCAGGCTGTAGTGAAAACTGTCCTTTCTATTGGGCCATATGACCCAGCATATCTCATCGTACTACATAAGGATTATTTATGGAGGCTCTAGAGAACTCTAATAGGAGATTACAGTACAGACTCTGGGTTTCTGGAACAAGCATGATTTCTATAGCAGAGGACTATTTGTCATTGAAGACCAGCTTTGGGCATGTTGCCAGGCCCTATAGAAACTGAGCAACTGATTGTAGAAGTAGACTATTCTTGATGAGCAACACTATCAGAACCATCATGACATAAGGTCAGATGAATGTTACAACAATGCACTGTTGAATGGAAATAGTGCATTTGAAATTAGGCCTGAGTATATCCAGAGGGTCCAGACTCCCATATTCTTTACCTCTGTTGCCTGAGGTTATTCGCTCAACTTACCCTTATGACTTCATTGGAGACTCCCTATATCTAACTAACAGAAAATATTTATGCCTGGCTCACAGATTGATTCCCTTATAGTGTTGGCCCTAAAGGAAAATGAAGGAAAATCTCAGACAAAACTATGAGTTGTGCATTTATTCACCTCTAAGGACTGCCAGTTTAGAAGCTCTCTTTGCGAAGGAAAGGGAAGGAGGCAGTGCTTTCACCAGAGGATACAGCAAGGTTCCACTGATCTCAAAAACCTGCCTATTATTCATTCGACATTTGGAGTTTCTTATGCCTACAGAACAACAGGTAAAAAGGGGTTATCACCTTGTCAGGGATAATTGACCTAGGTTATACAAGGGAGCTAGGGTTGTTGCTATACAAATGGGAAGAAAGGAGTGAGCCTAGAAATTCACTGGGGCATCTCTTGGTGCCTCCTTGACAATTATAATTGTCTGCATATGTGTGCTTTCTTTTTAAATCATGAATAGGTTTGAGCTATACCAGACAATTTTTTATATATACTAAGACAATTTTTTTCTCCCTTTCATGGAGAAATATCTGTTAGTGGGCTTAGTAATACTGATGACATTGACGAATTTTCAAAAATTAAACCAACCTTATACTGAAACCAACTTCTCTTGATTAAGTCTTACCTTCCTATATATACTCATGGATTTATTTTTTTTAAGTTTTTAAAAGTTTAAGTTTTCTTATATTGAAGTATCATATACAAATCTATACAAATATACAAAAGTGTACAAATATACAAAGTTTACAGACCATGAATGAAGCTGGTATCCATATTTTCATACGTACCTTTTGGTTCATGGATGCACTCATTTCTATTGTGTTTCTACACAGAAGTAGAATGACCAAATCTTAGGGCATTATATATTCAGATTTAGTAATTACTACTTAAATATATTCAAGATGGGTGTATCCATTAAAGTTCACAACAGAAAGGTATGAGAGTTCTACTTGCTTTTTGTCCTTTACATCTATCTTAACACTTGGTGTCTTTTTTTAAATCTAAATCTTAGCCATTGTAATGGGAGGGTAGTGGTAGCCTTTTTTTTTTTTTTTTCTTAAAGGTTTTTATTTATTTATTTGAGAGAGATAGAGAGAGAGAGAGAGAGCACAGAAGGAGAAGCAGACTCCCCACTGAGCAGAGGGCCCCATGCAGGGCTCGATTCCAGAACTCTGAGATCATGACCTGAGCTGAAGGCAGACACTTAACCGACTGAGCCACCCAGTGCCCCAGCTTATTGTAGTTCTACTTTGCACTTTCCTGATAACTGAAGATTTGAAGACATTTTTATATACTTACTGGACATTTTGTTTTCTAAAGTGACTGTTTTCTAAAGGGACTATCCTGTTTTCTAAAGTGACTGTTTAGTATTTTGCCCATTCCTTAAATGAGTTTTATATCCTTTTGTTATTTGTAGGGGTTTGTTACAATATGAGTAGGACATGTATATCACAAATACTTTCCCAGTCTTTCAGTTGATTTTCCTCACCCTTAATATCTTTTGATGAATCACAATTTTCAGTTCTAACAAAGCCTAATTTGTTAATAGTTTATGGTTAGTGTTTAAGAAATCTGTTAAAAAAAAAAAGACTACTTTGACTACTCCAAAGACATGAGTTTCTTTTCTGTCTTATCTTCTAGAAGACTTTTTCTTGTTTTATGGTTTACTTTTAGATCTACAATTCTTCTGGAGTTGAATTTGAGGATAGTATGAGGTGATGTTCCATATTCATGTATTTTAAAAATATGGGTATTCAGGGTAGCCTGGGTAGCTCAGTAGGTTACACACCCAACTCTTGATTTTGGCTCAGGTCATGATCAGGGGCCTGGGACTGAGCTCCTTGTCAGGCTCCGTGCTCAGCAAGAAGACTGCTTGAAATTGTCCCTCTCCCTCTGCTCCTCCTCCACACTCCCTTTCTCTCTAAAATAAATAAAATCTTAAAAAACAAAACAAAACACATGGGTATTCAATTGAACCAGTACATGTATGGAAAGACCATATCTCTACCCACTGTTTTTGTAGTGTATGACACACACACACACACACACACACACACACACACACACGGTCTTATATTTAGTAAATATTTGTTTTGTTTAGTACATTTTGTTTTTTATCAAGATATTTTTGGTTATTTTTCCTTTACATTTCCATACATATTTTGGAATCACTTCTCAATTTCTAAAAGAAACACAAGAAAAAGTTTTCTGGCATTTGGGTTGGGATTAAGTCTATAGATGAATTTCAATAGAAAGGATATCTTTATGATATTGCATCTTCCAATAAATGAATATAGCATAATCCTTGTGTCATTTAGACTCCTCTAATTTCTCTCAAAAATGAATCCTCGTACAGATCTTAGATATTTTCTCATTATCTTAAACATTTTATTTTGCTTGTCGCTGTAGCCACTTTTGCATTTTAGCTCTGCCCTCTAATAATTCCATTTAAGTTATTACTAGAAATACTGAATAGGGCAGAAGCAATAATAGATCACTAGGCATACTGTTAGGGAAGCTTCCTCTAGGTTAATATGAAGATTCAATAGCCATTTCCTGAATAAGTTCACTCAACTAATTATTGATTCAGCTGTATGAATTTTCATGCAGCCCTTATTTCTCTAACTTGCCTCAAGTAGAGCATGAAATGTTTACTAAATTTTGGACAGATTATGACTATATCATTCCTTTGCCAGAAGCTGGGTTAGAGCTTTTAAATCATTTGCACATGAACATTCAGGAATAAGCAGAAGCAATGCTAGGCTGTCTGAAAGAATTCTCTCAGCAGCCTTGTTCATAGCCACCTCACTCTTTTATCTCCACGCTCTTCCCACTAGCTTTAATCTCCACCCTTGCAGGTTTCTGGGAATACATTTATTCTTTCAATTTGACATTTTTTTGTAACACACTGGAACATCTTTGTTCATTTGATATTAAAGCTTCCAAATATAACACCTGTTTTGTCAACATCCCAAATGATAATCCACCTGGATTCCTACTTAGGTCTAACATTCTATGCTTCCATTCTGTCTCAGATCTTCAAAGTTAACAATTATATGAGAAAAACTGAAATTTAGCTGATACAACTAATTTATCCCATATTGCTCTTCATTAGCACCATTTCCTACTTCTGGGAAATCTCATGCTATCCTCTTACCGATTTCCCTTCTGTAATCCTACCAAAGACCAATTTCAAGTTCACATTGGTAGTTTGTGGGATCTATATATCGCATCTATACATAATCATTAAGTACTCTGTCTTCTATAACCTGCTCTTTTTCACTTCAAATATATATCATGAACATCATTCTTGGGTGACACAACTGATGACCACCAATCTTTCTTTCCTGATTATCTCTTCTAAGATAAATCTTCTAATGGCTCTGAATTGAGAAGATTTGATGAACCATAGAGCAGAGACAGCAACTACTTACTACAGAGATTCAATCTGGAGACATCCAGTAGAGCTAAAAACAACTTATAAAAGAGAAAGTAGAATGGTGGTTGCCAGGGGTTGGGTATGGGGAATAGGGAGATGTTGGTCAAAGGGTACAAACTTCCAGTTATAAAACAAACAAGTTCTTGGGATATAATATACAGCATAGCAATTGTAGTTAATAACACTGTATTATATACATGAAAGTTGCTAAGGGAGAACAGTAAACCTTAAATGTTCTCCCCACAAAAAAAAAGAAATGGTAATTATATGACATGATGGAGGTGTTAACCCTATGGTGGTAGTTACTTTGCAATATATAAATATATCAGATCAGTACCTTAAATTTACACAACACTATATGTTAATTATATCTCAAAGCCGGGGAGAAGAGTTGTTCAGCTGATCCCTGAAGTCCATAGAGTAATTCTTGGACACAAAGCCCTATGAACTTTACCAGTCCTGATTCCCTGGCCCAGAGCCAAATCATCAGTTGAAAAATAGTTCTAGCTTCTCACGTATCTCTACCAAGTGTACAAATTTGTGGTTATAACTTATTCTTTGGGGCAATTTAGGATTTAGAACCAGTTTCTCAAAGAAATCCTACAGTGTCCTAGTTTCCATAACAAAGGGCAGAAAGCAAGTCCTCTCCTTCACCAAGGCAATCATTTGCTTTCCTGATTCCATTAACCACTGAAATACTGAATGACAGATTTGTCACTTATATAATTTGCCAATTATAGATGAAATTTTTAAAAACTTAATCTCACAAAAGTTTACTTCCACAGATTCTCTTGTTTCTAGCACATTCTATCTGCCACCCATATCAGCTTCTTTCCCTGAAAATCTGTGTAACTTAAAATCTTCAAAGCTTACAGATTCATTATAAAGTTAGAAAGGTATCTTGGAGAACTTTACCTTGCCAAACCTATTGTATAGAAGGGAATCTAAGACAGAAGGGAAATTAATGGGAATGACATGTAATTTCACTTTTATATGTTGTTTAAATATGTATATTTAGCACACATATACAGTAAATATATTTGTTACATATATACACATGTGTATGTTTATATAAACATATGCATGTAATACATTTTCTGAATTGGTCATCATCTTGAATGTTTTATCTCCCTGGCTCCTATAATATGATATGTATAGATAAGATATATTGAATTAATTTGAAGAAGGCCTTTGCAAAATTCTACAGAGACCTCCAAACTATAAATAGATAATATTTGCTGATCATTCTTGGAGAACAGAATATTATTAAATGTAAAAGTCCTCCTTCAAACTCTTAATTTTCTTTCTTTTTAATCAGGCTAGAAAATAAGAAATGCCAATAGAACAAGCTGAGGTTTAATAGTATTGATCCTGTTCAGAGTTATGTAGAATAGTGTAAAGGGTCCAAGGAAAAGAAAATGCACATTCTAGCTCCAAGCATAACAAAATGTCTAGGTGGTTTGTCAATGTGCAGTTAAATCCCCCTCTGAATGGAAACTTCAAAAATTCTTCCCACTGTGCCTTTAAAAAGCCTCTTGTGTGTTAGTTTGGACTCTGCTGCCAGGCCTCACTGGGACATTCCTCATCTCTCACCAATGAGATTCTCTAAATGTCTGTCAGCCAGTTACGGCACTTGCTGAATAGGTCAGCGTTACTTCATGCTCACAGAAAAGGTGGCAAAACAAGCTGGTTGTCTGTTCCCTCTGCTTATTATTTATTTTAGGCAAATGTGAGTCCTTAGGTTTGAGACAGCGTGCTGGTGGTAACTAGAGCACAGAATAATAGCTTAAGGGAGGTGAAGGGAAGGGGTTGGCAGCCAGTTCTCACTTGGGGAAGGATGAGGAGGTGGAGTTTGGGGTGAAAAGGGGAGAAACGTGAGTTAAAAGAAAAGTCCAAGTGTGCGTCTGGAATCCTGAAACGGAGGCAGAATACTGACTAGTTAGGCAAATTAAGTCCTTTCGGGGAGGTCCAGATAAATGATTGGTTTGCATTCAAGCAGAAAATAGCATTATTTCTGGCTTCAAGTAGTATATGTTAGAGAAAAGAGAGGACAATTTCTCCTCTGTAACCTGAATGTTTCGAAAGAGAGAAGAAACGTGCAGGGAAGTGAAGAAGTACTGCTTTTTCTTTTTCCTAGAGGAAAGAGACTCTGTTGGGGAAGAGTTTTTTAAAATATCAAATTCATGAAAAGTGAAAAGACATATATTCATTCTGTAGAACATCCAGCCTAAACTGCGGCGGAGGGCATAGTAAAGAGCAATAAAGTCTTCAAGTGATGACTTCCGGGTACTGCTGTGGGCTCAGCTGCACATGGGCAGCTAGCTGGTGTAGGCTGCTGGTACTTAGGATCCATCAGTGTCAGGGTTTTGGTATTTTATATGAACTAGAACCTCCTTTGGTAATCTGAATCAGAACAATCTCAATGAAAATCCCCTTCAATAATCTGAATCTCTGAAGTAAGAACAAAATGTTGAAAGGAGATATTTATGTGTTTATGAAGGAACTCATTTCTCATTCAGTTGTAATGGGTGGTGACAGAAATGGGAACAGATTTACTTTGACTCCTGAGCTGAAAAAAACCACAGAAAAAAAAAAAAAGCAATTATATACAGTCCATAATAAACTTAGTATGTCAAAATGTCAGTGTTAGTTTTTAAAATACAATACTTATATGTGTTCTGGCTTTTAGAGTCTAAATTAAAAGGAAAAGAGTCATTTTAATTTTGAGTAGACTATGGTTTATGTTCTTAAAAGTTTGTAAGAGCAATTTTTTTCCTTATACCCTTAGATCCTAGGAGATAAAACATTCTATGAAACTGAGTGACTTCATCACAGATGTATATATTAAAGTTGAATATTCACTTGTATGAATAATGTTAAAAAGGTGTAATACACAGCATCGTGACTATAGTTAATAATACTATATTGCATTTCTGGGAGTTGCTAAAAGAGTAAATTTTAAAAGCTCTCCAAATGTGTGTGTGTGCGCGTGCGTGTGTGGCTACGTGTGGTGATAGAGATTAACTAGATTTACTGTGATCATCTCATGATGTATATACATAACAAATCAGTATGTTGTACACCCGAGACTAATGTTATAGTCAATTATACCACAATAAGGAGGTTTTGGTGTGAAAAATGAGCTGAAAGGAATATGTAAACACATATCTATTCATTTAATAGATGTAGGATGCGGAATGCACACACCTCTATATTTAAATATAGAAACACAGCAGTACACTGTGGAACTGGATTTAAATCTTGGTGTTATTGTATATAGTTGTATGTTTGGACTAATTAGTGTCTCTAAGTTACAATCTCCTATGTAAAATAAGTATAATAATTCTTACCTTAGACTTGCTTAAATGCTTAAATGATATCATATAGATAAAGGGTTTAGCACTGCCTTGTGTGCATGATAAATGCTCAACTGGTTTTTGATACTTTGAGTTTGGTTCATTGTGTTTTTGGTTGTCTGTCTCACTTAATTAAACCCCCCCTATATTAACAATAAAAGGAGTCAACAAAAAGGATAAAAGGCCTTTACCAGTACAGGCATTCATAGGAAAAGACTAAAAGAGCTTGCTTAAATACATGCTGAATGTTGTATTAATATTAGTGCATGAGAATAAATAAGTGAAGGTAAGGGTGGAAGTGTCTAAGTCTGTTTTAATAGCTACAAGAGGACTAGATTGGGTTAAATGTTCACCAAGTACACACGCCTTTTCATTTTTACCCCCTTTTATTTATCCGAGTACAATTTTGGGCCAGGCTCATGTATTAGTTGTCAGAGCATACTCTACCCATCATATACACACCAAGACCGGGATATTGCCATGGCAATGGGGAAGGCTGGCCTGGATTCCTTACAGTGTGAATGCTTCAAAACAAACTTGCACCATGGACCCACGCAGCCTATTTTAATCAGCATTAATGGCTCTGACAACCAGAGGCTCCTCTATCCGCTCTGTTTGCAACAATCTGCTAATGATAATTAAAAATGCCTGGTGTTTGCCAACAATGCCAGAGCCACCTTCTTTGACTTAAAAAATCAAGAGTAGGGAGAAATCTAAGAATAGTATCCACATAAGAAATTTTTGTCTGATGAGTTCAAAGAAGTTTAGAAGGGCTGGTGCAGAGGGATAACATGGTTTAGGATTCTGAGGAGGGAGGCTCTATTACATCAATTTCAAAGCCCAAACTGTTGCTGGGATAGAAAAGGTATTTATAAATAAAACTAGGAGCTGGCGTGGAATTTCTGTAGAAAACAGCATATTCATTAAATGACATAACTGATGTGGAAGTATTATATAATTTAAAGCTGTATCCAGAATTCCTAATCTATAATTCACAGAAAATGAACTGGCTCCAGGAAGCTTATCTGCCTCTGAAATTTTAGACAATATTGTGGATTTAGGCCCATCTGAGACACTTTTTTCTGGATAGAAGATCCATAGCTCAAAAGTTTTTAACATGGTTAGTTACCCATAATGGTTATTATTATGGTCATTATTTTTCAGTCTTTGCATTTTGCTAAATAGTTGAATTTTAAAGTTATTATGTTGGAAAGTAATATTAAAACATATTTCAAGTGAGATTAAAAACTCTACTCAGGAATTTATCCTAACAATCCAATATAAAAATAAATCAACAAACAAGTATGTATCAGTCAGAAAGTTTTTAGCAGCCTCAAAAAATAGCTTTAAGAAAAAGAGTATTTTTCAGGGTGCCTGGGGGGCTCAGTCAGTTAAGCGTCTGCCTTTGGCTCGGGTCATGATCTCAGGGTCCTGGGATGGAGCCTCACACCAGGCTCTCTGCTTAGCAGGGAGTCTGCTTCTCCCTCTCACCTCTCACTCTCCCTCTGTGCTCTCCCTCTCTCGCTCTTTCAAATAAATAAATCTTTAAAAAAAAGGAAAAAGAATATTTGTCATCTCACATTACAATAAATATAAAGCCAAGAGTTGCATAGTTCATTAATTCAGTAATTAACTTATCCCTGCCTCCACTTCTCTGCTTTGCTTCTCCATATATTCACTTACCATTTAAGGTCAGTCTCCCCAGGTATCAGGATGCCTGCAGTAGCTCCAGAAAGTCACATGTAGGCGTAGCGATGCCTAGAAGCAGAAAGGAAAGAATCCTTCTCATGCGTCTTTACTTAAAGCCAGAAGACTTCCCAGAATCCCCTCACATCCCCTCTCATTGACCAGAACTGCATTACACTCCTTTGCCTAAAACAATCATTGGCAAAGAAATCATTAAATTCAGTCCCTACAGATGGGGAGAGTCTCAGCCTACCTGAAGGACAAGGTTGCTCAGAGAAGGGTGAAAAAAAATTAGAGATCTATTAGACAGAAAGAATATAAGGCAATGGTCATTGCACAGGCAAGCATCAGTACTGGTCACAGTGAAAATGCCTAGGGAATTTCTTTTATTCAAAGGTTTGTGGTTTTTTTTTTTTTTTAATGGTTAAATATTTCACTCACGCGGACAAGAATTGATAGTAACATAGCCAACATCTGTGGCCCAAACACTCAGCTTAAGTACTAAGATTTGCTCAGATTTTCACTGAAGGGAGAAAACTATGTATATATTTGTGATCCCCTCTGTACCCAGCATTGATTATTTTTCCTCCTGTTCTTCCCCAGCTAGGACTACTAACCTGAATTCCTTATTTCTTTTCTCATGCTTAACTTCATATTTATGCTATATATTTATGTACTTTAAGGAAACTCTAAAATTCATTTGTGATTTTCATCCTTTAGTAAAGAAAATAGAAAAATATCAAGTTTGTGGGGAAAATACAAATAATATTAGATTTCCAAGAATATCTGACTACAAGGTCTTGGTTTCTTGTGGTCCTAAATTTGCTTCACCAAGCTCCGTGAGGCAAAAGAGTCAGTAAAAATTAGGACTACATTTTACTAGAAATTATTTTTCACAAGCAAAATGCCAATGATAAATAATCTTCCACTTGTGATCTTAAAAATTTAAAGAAACACTTCAGTGACTATCATGTCCCTATTGCATGCAGGAGTAGCAGGAACAAGAGATAAATGAAGTCAAGTTTCATTATATAGAACACTGCCATCAGGATGATGCTTTGAAATCCAACTAAATTCTTATGCTCTCTATTTTACATATGCAACTGAAAATGGGGACCCAGTAGCACATAGTCCAGGAGAAAGCCTTCATATTGCCTCTATCACCAGCTATTTTTATTCTGTAGGAGAACTCCTAGACTGTAAGTGTACTGCATGAATGGGCAGGGAGTTGGTGCCCCTATTTGTTGTGCCATCTGCACCATCCAAAAAAACCCAAATATAAGCCATTTTAAGACTTGGGAGTTAACAGTTCTCCATTCAACTGGCTACTATGCATAAGATAGAGAGTTTGGGGCTAAGCATAATTGCCCCCTGCCTATAAATTGATTTAACTTGCTTAGGTACCAAGTAGAGTGTGTCTTATTCATCTACTCTATGCAAGTTATATAAGTAGACAACAAACAATCCAAGATGAAAGAAAAAAAAACAGTTCACATATTAAGGACATCATTCTCATTGGGCATAAACAATAGTAATGAGATGTGATAAATGCTCTCTTAAGTGAATTTAACAGGGTGATCACATATTGGAAGTTAAGGTCTGCCATGGGGATCTGAGGATGTTTCATGGAGAAACATTTAAGATCATTCTTGAAGAATAAATAAGAGCTCACCAGGTACAGTAGAGAGGAAGAGAATGCCAGATAAATGAAATATAATGTGTTTCAAATAGGAAACCCAATTCTATTTTGCTGCCGGCCTCTTGAATGTGATCTCTTAGAGTGAGTGCTCTTTTACTAGATCCACTTATTTGGCTCTTAACGGACTGCAAATCTCCCATTTTGAGCAAATGTTCTCAGTTCAGCTCCTGAGCTTCTGAAGCTCCCTTTTAGTCAAGCTTTTCATTTATTTCTTCATTCCATCTTCTGATCTCCTTTTGCCTTCCTATTTGTTTCAGAGGTAATTCTCTTCTTAAACCTAATACTCTTATTAATCTTTCATAATAGACCTTGGTAGTTCACTGGGACCAGAGTATGAATCCATAGTAACTGGAAACTCATTTTCCCATCTTTAAGCACAAAGTAAATTTAATCTTCAACCCTTCATCAAAGCTAAAGGAAAATTCTTGCATCTCAAAGAATGAGAAATGACAAAATAATATCCATGGTAAACCATCTGAATGTGCATATCACATGTGGTACCAATCTCTTTCTCTCTCTCTCTCCTTCTCTCTCAGTGTTTTTTAACAATTTTAAAAAAGTTATTTCCTTGCTAAGGATTCTTTTTAGATTTTTTTCAAGTTGTCCTTCCATAAAATTTTAATACCATAGATATATTGTATATCTATTCATGTACTGTATGTATATCTGAGTTTATTAAAAATTAAGATTTTTTTACCCCTCAAAAACCAATTTTTACCCACTGCGGGGGTGATATTGCCCTGTTGAGAATTCATGAATGATAGATCTATATATCTATCATCTATCTATTCATCTATTTATATATCTTCTACTTTTTTCCAAAGGAAAAAAAAAATCATTAAACTTTGGTGAACTGTAGTCATCAAGTTTATAAAAAGTGAAACTTACTCTGACTAATTCACAAAGATATTATTATAAAATATTATGACTTACACAAGTGTAAGATTATACAGATTGAATTTTGAAGAAATGTGGGCAGAATGAACACAAGTTTTGGCCACCATCTTGGCAGCTTTATGTCTCTAGCATTTTCTCTATGACCTTCTTTGACTAATGTTTCATTTCCTTACTAATCTTTTATGGAAGACTGTATGTTATGTATGTGGGTGGATGAATAAGTGCATTTTGCTCATAGTTTGTATAAATATTTCAATTATGGACTTATTTCTAGTTACCTGGATAGATTATATAAGAAATCATTGCTAATTTGTACAATCCTAATTCAAAAACTGAGAAGCAGAATCTCTTTGGGTAGAAGCTCTAGAATTGGTGAGAAAAGAGCTCCTCCTCAATCCTATAAAAGTGAGGGAATTTCTGAGGAGTGTTCTTATACTAAATGGTGTTTTGGTTACCTCTGATTTGATTATTTCTGAAATATTAAAAAAATATAAAACCCTCTTACCAAACACATGCTAAGTAATCAGATGCCACCAGATAATGTTATTTTGTTGATTAAGTATTAAAAAGAATAACTTCATGAAAAGGTAAGACAGATTTCATTTCCTTAAACTCTAAGCAATTGAATGTGTAAAATCTGGCTTCCAATCTAATGCAGTCTCTGCATTCAAATATTGCAAAAGGGTTCTGATATGGAAAGAACTAAGGAAGAGTCTCATTCAGGATAAACTTATTTCTATATTATTTTCCTTTTGAAATGGACCAATTCTGTTTGTTTGTCAATGATCATATGCTATGTTTAGTGGATCAATAGCACACTTTGGAGCCATGCGTCTAGCCTTGAATCCTATATCTAGCATAAAATGGTTGCATGTTTGGAGCAAATGATTCTGTCCCTTTGAACTTTAGTTTCTTCATTTGAAATAATGGAGGTAATATTATATATTTCTAAGATTTGGGGGAAGATTAAATGAGATAATGGGCCTAGCACAAAGGAGACACTAAAAAAATGCGAATCTGTTTAATTTTCCCAGCCATATTTCCCTCCAAGTGCAGAGATTGCACCTGATAAAGATTTGTGAATAAACACCCGTGAACCACCTTCTCTATTCTAAACCAAATCTAAACCCAAAATCTTTGGGGGTTTTAGGAGATTGATAAATAGGAGAAAGAGGAAAACAGTCATTGTTATTATTATTAATATCATTATCACATCATATTAATATCATTATCAAGTATTTCCAAAACATATAGACTATAGGTCAAGCTTCATTTCGGCCCTGTGAAGATTTTAGGAATTAATAAAACAAAGAGTTCACTAAAAAGTGGAGGAGACAGATATAAAAAGCAATCAACTTTGAAAGGCAAGGCTTGATAATCTACTGTTACAAGGGTTCAAAAAAAAAAAAAATGCTATGAGACCACATAGAAGGGTGTATAAAGTTGTATCTGCAGGAAATTTTCCCTATTACCAAAAGAAGAAGCAAAGAATCCAAAAACAGTGTCCTATTTAGGGTTAGGCCCATGTTATAGAGGCTACCTTCCCCAGAATCCTGACTCACAGAGAGTTTGCATTTGAAAGTATTTTATTCCATATTTCATGTGTTGGTGTTATACACCCCTGCTGCTTTCATTTTTATCCTACTTGTATGGGCATCTAGGAACTATACCATCAATCTTTGCCAAATGTCCACTAGGGCAGATTAGCTAAGGCTGTTAACAAGGAGCAACTGACACAAGCATTCCTCAAAAATGGCTTGCACTTGGGTTTGGGGAGCACGATTTGCCAAAAGGGAAATTTGTGGGTGCTAAATTTAGAAGTGAATAGAAAACTTGTGGACTACACAGTCCCATTTGGCTCCTAAGCCAGACACAACTTCAGAACTGTGTGGGGCTTTTTCTCTCCTTTTTTTTTCCTTTTTCTGTTTTATTCCCATGGCAGTCTTAGAAGAAGGAGCAAGAATTCCTTTCAAGCAAGAATGTTTATTGCCTGCATGATGCAGTCTTCCATTTAGTTAGAAAAACATGTTTTTCAATTAACTTTCCCTTGATAAACAATGATTTAATTTAAAGGGATGGCTGTTTTGCAAATTGCAATAAAATAGATTTTATGTAGGAGAAAACCTTACTTTTTTTTAAAAAAGGGATGATTAGGTGCCAAAGTTTCTAGAAGCAGGGACTAATTTTTTGGCTCTTATTTCTTCTCATGCCACAATATTTTTAGTAGTGTACCTGAAATGCAAAAGCCTGAATAATCTCACTTGAAGTGTCCAAGTGAAAATGGCATTCATCCAATGTAATCCATTTGATTTTCATTGGTTTGCCTTTTGGTGAACAGATTCTCTTTGTTGATAGCCATTTGCTTTAAAACTGACACCAGATCTTGGCTCAGTTGAAAATGAATGCCTCATTGTTGTACATCAAATCTTCACATTTAATTCTCTTGCTCACTTTTTCTCTTTCTCTCTCTAATTCTCTCCCCCTCACTCTTTACCGTATTTGATGTCTAGGTACATGAGGATTATAGAACATGTGTTCCTTCATTGACTTACCAAGCCAAGTAATACAAATGTAAATCTCTTGAATCCCACTCAGTTATCAGCATATATAAATTTTTAGTCATATTCATATATATGAAGCATATAAAAGGGAAAAAAAAACCCACAAACATAAAGTGTTAACCTCAATGTAAAGCATTGCTTAAAAATTTATAGTAAGTCTGTCCATAAAGCCAAATGGAAAGTGTGCCAATTTTATAATAAGTGACAACCATCATGATGACAACAATAACAGCAGTAGCAATTAACTAAAAAGCAAGTTTTGTCCCCAAACATTCCTCTCTTCCTCACCACCAGCAGAAGCTATGAGAGTGATTCTTATCTAACAACTTAAGCTCTTGTAAGTGGCATTTTAGAATCTTTAGCTTGGTGTTTTCACAACTAAGATAGAAATCATCAGGTAGTATTCGGCCCAGGAAAAGGCTTATTTCTTAATTCTGGCATAAGTGTGCAACTTGAGAATGGGAAGGGTTAGAGAATTGCACAATATTTTAAATAATTACATGAAATGCCATCTTTATTGTGATGCAAATGGTCTTACATACTTGGGAAGCTTTAAGGAAAATGTTTTCCACAAAATATGTTTAGATGCTATTTTTATATGTCTTTGAGAAATGAGGAAAACATACGTAAGTCTATATATGTTTATAAGAGATCAAATGGGTTACCTGGTGGACATGAAGAAACCCAAAACTGTGTACAGTTCACATATCTAAAAGGAGCAGATTTGATGTGTTCATGCTTGCTCTGGAATGCTCTCCAAGTCTTGGGGTAGCTAAGCAACCTCACAACCCTAAACTATTCTGTGGCTCTAGGAATGCCAAAAGCAACCACAGACTGTCTTGGTGACACTCATGGAGTGTGTTCCTTAATGAATAATACAACTAAACAAAGAAGAATAGGTCCTAGAGGGAAATCAATTCTATTGGGTTCATAGTAGGCTTCCTTAAAAAATGAGGAAGATTGGGGAGCCTGGGTGGCTCAGTAGGTTAAGCGTCGGACTCTTGATTTTGGTTCAGGTCATGATCTCAGGGTCCTGAGATGGAGCCCCAGGTTAGGCCCTGCACACAGCAGAGTCTGCTTGTCCCTCTTCCTCCTGCTCTGCACCCCCCACCCTGCTCCCACTTGTGTGTGTGTGCTCTCTCTCTCTCTCAAAAGAAAATAAATAAATAAAGTATGTTTTAAAATGAGGAAGATTTGGGCACTTGGGTGGCTCAACTGGTTGAGTGACTGCCTTCGGCTCAGGTCATGATCCTGGAGTCCCAGGATCGAGTCCCACATCAGGCTCCCTGCTCGGCGGGGAGTCTGCTTCTCCCTCTGACCCTCCTCCCTCTCGTGCTCTCTCTCTCATTCTCTCTCTCTCTCAAATAAATAAATAAAATCTTTAAAAGAAATGAGGAAGATTTATAAAGTGAAAGTCAGAAACAGCTGTGAGTTTGGATTCTTCTAAATGGTAATGTCTGAAGTCAGATCAAGACAGCTATGAGATTCCCCTAGTGAAAGGTTGAACCTTCCTGAAAATTTTCATTCTGATTATGGGAAAGTCAAATACAATGCAATTATAATTGTTAACCTCCCTTATGTGATTTAGCTATCCCAACCACTCAGCAAATTTTAGTATACCTACACAGCAGCATGTGATGGTTTTGCAGAGGAAAGATGCCTGTGGAGAGGGAGAAGCAGTTTATGACAGTGATTATAGTAGTGAGTTTCAGATAATTAAGAGAAGTGATGTGTTTAGTAGACCCCACAATGCTGAAAAGCAACTGTCAGCTAGATGACTCAGAACCATCAAATTCCAACTGAATCTTTGCCAATATATAACAGAAGAATGTGACACTTAAAGGGGAGAGAAAACTGACACTTGAGTTAAATTAAAAATAGCAAACACTTAGTATTTAGTATGTGTTGGGTACTCTGAAAATATGATGTCGTTTCACAGTTCTGTATTAAAAATAGAAAGCCTATAACTTGAAGAGATGACATGGCTTTGCACAGCTTAATGGCGACAGATCCAGGATTCCAATCCTATCTTCATTAAATCTATAGTAAGACTGGCAAGATATTCTGGTTTACCATTTCAATTTTCTTTTGAAAATATTCACATTATAAATATTAAAAATTATAAAGAGCTTGAATAAACCAATTGAAATCTACCAATTTCAGAGGGGGGGAGGAGCAAGATAGCAGAGGACTAGGAGACCTAAATTTCATCTGGTCCCAGGAATTCAACTAGATAGGGATCAAACCATTCTGAACACTTACGAACTCAGGAGATCGAAGAAAGGAATAGCAGCAACTCTCTGACCAGAAAAGCGACCACCTTCTGGAAGATCTCTTCTGATCTGTTTAGTGTATATTTTTCTGGGGTCATTGTTACCGTGTTAGCATTTTGTTCTCTCATTCATCTATTCTCCTCTGGACAAAATGACAAGATGGAAAAAATCACCTGAAAAAAGAGAACAACAGGCAGTACCAACTGTGAGGGACCATATCAATATGGATATTAGTAAGATGTCAGAACTAGAGTTCAGAATGACAATTTTAAAGATACTAGCTGGGCTTGAAAAAAGCATGGAAGATATTAGAGAAACCCTTTCTGGAAAAATAAAAGAACTAAAATCTAACCAAGTTGAAATAAAAAAGGCTATTAATGAGGTGCAATCAAAAAAGGAGGCTCTAAATGCTAGGATAAATGAGGCAGAAGAGAGATTTAGTGATTTCGAAGACCAAATGATGGAAAATAAAGAAGCTGAGAAGAAGAGAGATAAACAACTACTGGATCACGAGGGAAGAATTCGAGAGATAAGTGATACCATAAGATGAAACAATATTAGAATATTCGGGATCCCAGAAGAAGAAGAAAGAGAGAGAGGGGCAGAAGGTATATTGGAGCAAATTATAGCAGAGAACTTCCCTAATTTGGGGAAGGAAACAGGCATCAAAATCCAGGAGGCACAGATAACACCCTCAAAATCAATAAAAATAGGTCAACATCCTGACATGTAATAGTAAAACTTATGAGTCTCAGAGACAAAGAGAAAATCATGAAAGCACGGGAGAAGAGATCTGTAACCTACAATGGTAGAAACATTAGATTGGCAACAGACCTATCCACAGAGACCTGGCAGGCCAGAAAGGACTGGCATGATATATTCAGAGCACTAAATGAGAAAAATATGCAGCCAAGAATACTATACCCAGCTAGGCTGTCACTGAAAATAGAAGGAGAGATAAAAAGCTTCCAGGACAAACAAAAACTAAAGGAATTTGCAAACACGAAACCAGCCCTACAAGAAATATTGAAAGGGGTCCTCTAAGCAAAGAGAGAGCCTAAAAGTAACATAGACCAGAAAAGAACAGAGACAATATACACTAACAGTCACCTTACAGGCAATACAATGGCACTAAATTCCTATCTTTCAATAGTTACCCTGAATGTAAATGGGCTAAATGCCTCAATCAAAAGACACAGGCTATCAGATTGGATAAAAAACAAGACCCCTTGATATGCTATCTGCAAGAGACTCAGTTTAGACCCACAGACACTGGATTGACACCCCCAGATTGAAAGTGAGGGGGTGGAAAACCATTTACCATGCTAATGGACACAAAAAGAAAGCTGGGGTGGGAATCCTTATATCAGACAAATTAGATTTTAAACCAAAGACTATAATAAGAAATGAGGAAGGACACTCTATCATACTTAAAGGGTGTATCCAACAAGAAGATCTAACAATTGTAAATATCTATGCCCCTAAAATGGGAGCAGCCAATTAT
The DNA here is from genome assembly GCF_004348235.1 of Phoca vitulina. Taxonomy (NCBI): domain Eukaryota; kingdom Metazoa; phylum Chordata; class Mammalia; order Carnivora; family Phocidae; genus Phoca; species Phoca vitulina. Next base: position 53,161,260 of record NW_022589711.1, read on the forward strand.
ATAAGCTAATTAATAACAAAAGCAAAGAAACACATCGACAACAATACAATAATAGTGGGGGACTTTAACAAACCCCTCACTGAAATGGACAGATCATCTAAGCAAAAGATCAACAAGGAAATAAAGACTTTAAATGACACACTGGACCAAATGGACTTCACAGATATATTCAGCACATTCCATCCCAAAGCAACAGAATACACATTCTTCTCTAGTGCCCATGGAACATTCTCCAGAATAGATCACATCCTAGGTCACAAATCAGGTCTCAACCGGTACCAAAACATTGGGATCATTCCCTGCATATTTTCAGACCACAATGCTTTGAAACTAGAACTCAATCACAAGAGGAAAGTCGGAAAGAACTCAAATACATGGAGACTAAAGAGCATCCTACTAAAGAATGAATAGTTCAATGAGGAAATTAAAGAAGAATTAAAAAAATCATGGAAACCAATGAAAAGGAAAACACAACTGTTCAAAATCTTTGGGATACAGCAATGGCAGTCCTAAGAGGAAAGTATATAGCAATACAAGCCTTTCTCAAGAAACAAGAAAGGTCTCAAATACACAACCTAACCCTACACCTAAAGGAGCTGGAGAAAGAACAGCAAATAATGCCTAAATCCAGCAGGAGAAGAGAAATAATAAAGATCAGACCAGAAATCAATGAAATAGAAACCAAAAGAACAGTAGAACAGATCAACAAAACTAGGAGCTCGTTCTTTGAAAGAATTCACAAGATTGATAAACCCTTGGCCAGACTTATCAAAAAGAAAAATGACCAAAATAATTAAAATCATGAATGAAAGAGGAGAGATCACAACCAACATCAAAGAAATACAAACAATTATAAGAACATATTATGAGCAACTCTATGCCAGCAAATTAGATAACCTGGAAGAAATGGATGCATTCCTAGAGATGTATCAACTACCAAAACTGAACCAGGAAGAAATAGAGAACCTGAACAGACCTATAACCACTAAGGAAATTGAAGCAGTCATCAAAAATCTCCCAACAAACAAGAGCCCAGGGCCAGATGGCTCTCCAGGGGAATTCTACCAAACATTTAAAGAAGGATTAATACCTATTCTTCTGAAATTGTTCCAAAAAATAGAAATGGAAGGAAAACTTCCAAACTCGTTTTATGAGGCCACCATTACCTTGATCCCAAAACCAGAAAAGACCCCATCAAAAAGGAGAATTACAGACCAATATCCTTGATGAACATGGATGCAAAAATTCTCACCAAAATACTAGCCAATAGGATCCAACAGTACATTAAAAGGATTATTCACCACGATCAAGGGGGATTTATCCCTGGGATGCAAGTTTGGTTCAACATCTGCAAATCAATGAACGTGATACAATACATTAACAAAAGAAAGAACAAGAATCATATGATCCTCTCAATAGATGCAGAAAAAGCATTTGACAAAGTACAGCGTCCTTTCTTGATCAAAACTCTTCAGAGTATAGGGATAGAGGGTACATACCTCAATAGCATAAAAGCCATCTATGAAAAACCTACAGCAAATATCATTCTTAATGGGGAAAAACTGAGAGCTTTTCCCCTAAGGTCAGGAATGTGGCAGGGATGTCCACTATCACCACTTCTATTCAACATAGTACTAGAAGTCCTAGCCACAGCAATCAGACAACTAAAAGAAATCAAAGGCATCCAAATCGGCAAAGAAGAAGTCAAACTCTCAATCTTTGCAGATGATATGACACTTTGTGTGGAAAACCCTAAAGACTCCACCCCATAACTGCTAGAACTCATACAGGAATTCAGTAAAGTGGCAGGATATAAAATCAATGCACAGAAATCAGTGGCATTCCTACACACCAACAACAAGACAGAAGAAAGAGAAATTAAGGAGTCGATCTCATTTACAATTCACCCAAAACCATAAGATACCTAGGAACAAATCTAACCAAAGAGGCAAAGAATCTGTACTCAGAAAACTATAGAATACTCATGAAAGAAATTGAGGAAGACACAAAGAAATAGAAAAATGTTCCATGCTCATGGATTGGAAGAACAAATATTGTGAAGATGTCAATGCTACCTAGAGCAATCTACACATTCAATGCAATCCCTATTAAAATACCATCCACTTTTTCCAAAGAAATGGAACAAAGAATCCTAAAATTTGTATGGATCCAGAAAAGACCCCGAATAGCCAGAGAAATGTTGAAAAAGAAAAGCAAAGCTGGTGGCATCACAATTCCGGACTTCAAGCTCTAATACAAAGCTGTCATCATCAAGACAGTACGGTACTGGCACAAAAACAGACACATAGATCAATGGAACAGAATAGAGAGCCCAGAAATGGACCCTCAACTCTATGGTCCACTGATCTTTGACAAAGCAGGAAAGAATGTCCAATGGCAAAAAGACAGTCTCTTCAACAAATGGTGTTGGGAAAATTGGACAGCCACATGCGGAAGAATGAAACTGGACCATTTCCTTACACCACACACAAAAATAGACTCAAAATGGTTGAAAGACCTAAATGTGAATCAGGAGTTCATCAAAATCCTAAAGGAGAACACAGGTAGCAACCTCTTCGACCTCAGGTGCAGCAGTTTCTTCCTAGAAACATCGCCAAAGGCAAGGGAAGCTAGGGCAAAAATGAACATTGGGACTTCATCAGGATAAAACTTTTGCACAGCAAAGGAAACAGTCAACAAAACCAAAAGACAGCTGACAGAATGGGAGAAAAGTTTTGCAAATGACATATCAGATAAAGGGCTAGTATCCAAAATCTATAAAGAACTTACCAAACTCAACACCCAAAGAACAAATGATCCAATCAAGAAATGGGCAGAAGACATGAACAGACATTTTTCCAAAGAAGACATCCAAATGGCCAACAGACACATGAAAAAGTGCTCAACATCGTTCAGCATCAGGGAAATCCAAATCAAAACCTCAGTGAGATACCACCTCACACTAGTCAGAATGGCTAAAATTAACAAGTCAGAAAATGACAGATGTTGGCGGGGATGCAGAGAAAGGGGAACCCTGCTACACTGTTGGTGGGAATGCAAGCTAGTGCAGCCACTCTGGAAAAGTGTATGGAAGTTCCTCAAAAAGTTGAAAATAGAGCTCCCATACGACCCAGCAATTGAACTACTGGGTATTTACCCCAAAGACACAAATGTAGGGATCCGAAGGGGTACGTGCACTCCGATGTTTATAGCAGCAATGTCCACAATAGCCAAACTATGGAAAGAGCCAAGATGTCCATCGACAGATGAATGGATAAAGAAGATGTGGTGTATATATACAATGGAATATTTTGCAGCCATCAAAAGGAATGAAATCTTTCCATTTGCAACGACATGGATGGAATTGGAGGGTATTATGCTGAGAGAAATAAATCAATCAGAGAAAGACATGTATCATATGACCTCACTGATATGAGGAATTCTTTTTTTTAATATATCTTTTTAAAAAAATTTTTATTGTTATGTTAACCACCATACATTACATCATTAGTTTTTGATGTAGTGTTCCATGATTCGTTTGTGCATAACACCCAGTGGTCCATGCAGAATGTGCCCTTTTTAATACCCATCACCAGGCTAACCCATCCTCCCATCCTCCTCCCCTCTAGAACCCTCAGTTTGTTTTTCAGAGTCCATCATCTCTCATGGTTCATCCCCCCCTCCGATTTCCCCCCTTCATTCTTCCCCTCCTGCTATCTTCTTCTTCTTTTTTTTCTTAAGATATATTGCATTATTTGTTTCAGAGATACAGATCTGTGATTCAACAGTCTTGCACAATTCACAGCACTCACCATAGCACATACCCTCCCCAACGTCTATCACCCAGCCACCCCATTCTTCCCACCCCACCCCCCAATCCAGCAACCCTCAGTTTGTTTCCTGAGGTTGATATGAGTAATTCTTAATCTCAGGAAACAAACTGAGGGTTGCTGGAGTGGTGGGGGGTGGGAGGGATGGGGTGGCTGGGTGATAGACATTGGAGAGGGTATGTGCTATGGTGAGCACTGTGAATTGTGTAAGACTGTTGAATCACAGACCTGTACCTCTGAAACAAATAATATATGTTAAAAAAAAAAGAAGAAGAAGATAGTAGGAAGGGAAAAATGAAGGGGGGGAAATCGGAGGGTGAGACGAACCATGAGAGACTATGGACTCTGAGAAACAAACTGAGGGTTCTAGAGGGGAGGGGGTTGGGGGGATGGGTTAGCCTGGTGATGGGTATTAAAGAGGGCACATACTGAATGGAGCACTGGGTGTTATACGCAAACAATGAATCATGGAACTCTACATCAGAAACTAATGATGTAATGTATGGTGATTAACATAATAAAAAAAAAGAAAAAAACCAAAATCTACCAATTTCAACATTTATTATATTTAATATGTTAGGTTTTAATTTTTAAAGAAGGAAACCACTTCAGATATTTCTGAAATCTGTTGGTAAACTTCACTGACTCATTCTTTTTATCTGTCTCTCTTTCCAGAAGGAACCAGTGTTCTGAAGTTGAAATTTATCATTCCCATTGGTGTTTTTATATATTATATTATATATAATATGTATGAATTTAATTATACATGTGTATATATGCATTACACATAAGTATAACATACATATATGTGTATACACAGTTTTGATTGTTTTAACTTTACTACAGGGTATTTTTCTGTACCTAGATTTAAAATAAAAACCTCCAGGTGCCTGGCTGGCTCAGTCAGTAGAGCGTGTGATTCTAGATCTCAGGGTTGTGAGTTTGAGCTCCTCATTGGGCATGGAGGTTACTTCAAAATAAAATCTTTTAAAAAAAGGAAATAAAATAAAAACCTCAACATCTTATTTTTAAATCCTATCTACATTGATAAATGTAGCACTGATTCATTCTTATGCCTGTATAGTAATAACATGTATGAATTCAATGCTATTTGTCTATTCTCCATAGATGGATATTTTTATTATTTCATATTTGTTATTACAAACAATGCCATAATAAATATACCTGCTACTTTTGTGTGCTTGTGCGAGAGTTGCAAGTGTCTCTAGAAGAGAGATCAATAGGTCATACGGTATATGGGATTAAAACTTTAATAATTGTAACCCTCCTTAGTAGTAAGTAAGAGCTCCTGATACTCCATATCCTTCTTACCAACTGCTATTTTCAGAGGTTTAAACATCTATCAAACTGATGGATATTCAGCGGTATTTCCTTGTATTATTAATTTTTATTTTCCTGATTACTATTAAGGTGGCACATGTTTTCTCAAGTCTTTTGGCCTTTAAGGCATCCTCATCAGAGGTGATTTAAAATATGTGGACAATTTTTTGACACACCTGTGAAAGGTGGAGCTTAATTTTCCTCCTCTTGAGTGTGGTATAGACTCTGTGACTCATGTATAACTAATAGAAAAAGAAAAAAGGAAATTATGTTACTTCCGAGACCAAGTATATAAAGTCACTGTGGCTTCCTGCCTGCATCCTGGGGATGGGGGCGTGTGGAGCCACATCATGAGTCCACTCAAACAATCTATGGACAAGTCTGGGTAGTAAGAAATTGAGAACTCTTGACTACAGGAAACAAACAACTGACACCCCCTGCCAACAACTAGCAAGGAACTAAAGCCTTCTTCCAAGGGTGAGCCATCTTGGAAATGGTCCTTCTAGATCCAGTCAAGCTTCTAACACCTGTAGCCCTGGCTGATATCTTGCCTTAAACCTCATGAGAGATGCTGAGCCAGAACCACCCACCTAAGCCACTCAAACTCCAGACCAAGTGAGTAATGTTTACTGCTTTAAAAAATTAAGTTTTTGGATAATTTGATGTACATCAATACAGCTTTTGAAGCATCCTCATCAGAGATTTGTTAGTTTTTAATCTTTCTCAACTTTGTATTAGATTATTTTTCTTTTTCTAATTGATTTAAAGTTTTTCCTCTATTTTAGATATTCATGCAAATAACTTTTCCCAGTCTGAATTTCTTTCCAAGTTTTCTTATGGATTATTTTGTCATATAAAAGGTATAGATTTTAATGCATTCAAATATAACAATAATTTCCCTTATTATTAGTGGCTTTTAAGTCTAGTATAAGAAAACTTTCCTGGAACAAGTAATGATAAGTACCTTTTAATTTCCTTTTAAGGGCTTAAATTTTTGTTTTTAACATGTAGCTACTTAATATATTTTAAAAGTGTGTGTGTGTGGTGTGTGGTATAAGTCTATTTTTTTAGTATGGATAGCTAATTGTTCCCAAAATGATATATTCTCTTCCCCTTAACCTAAAATGACACTTCTATCATATGTCATTTATATATATATATAAACACACACATACACATATATATGAATATGTTTCTGATTGTTCTATTTTCTTCCAATGTTTTCTATATTTGTACCAATAGCTCACACTATTTTAATTATTTTACAAAAAATTATAAAACTTCCTCACATCATTTTTGTTATTTGAAATATTCTTGACTCATGTTGACCTTTTCCCCTCCATATAAATTCCATTAATATTCTTTTTTATGATTTATTGAATTTATAAATTATCTTTAAAAGAATCGACATAGTTTTATGGAAGGAAGTTTTCTCATCCATGAACATGATATACTTTATTAGGGTGTTTTTGTTTCAATTAGATTATGTCATATTAATAAATATTTTGAACATCTTTTGGTAAGATTTATTCCTAAGAAGTTTATAATTTTATTACTCTTTGAAATGTTTCTTATTTTATTATGTCACCTTTTTATTACATTTTCCAATGGATTATTGATTTGGGTGAGTTGATATAGTTTTGAGCAAGCTAGCTGAACTCTACTTTTTTGCCCTATCTCCACCACTGTGGACTCTCTTGTTTTTATATAGATTCTTATATCCATTTCAAATAAGGTTACTTTTATTTCCATTTATACAATTATCATTGTTTTATGCATTGTGATGTCCTACAGTAAAATTTGAAGGAATGTGGGGAGCACAGTGGGTGACCTTGTCTTTGAAGTAAATGTTCGAAAGTTTTACTACTACATGTTAGTTGTGCTTTTTTCTTTGATAGACTCTTTTGTCATATTAAAGAAATTCCCTTGTATTTTAAGTTTGTAATATGATTTTTTCAATTATAGTGTTGCATAGTATAAGATATTATTTCTACATATCTGTTAGAGACTCATAATCTTGCTTACATGTTTTTTTTTTTTTTTTTTTAAGATTTTATTTATTTATTTGACAGAGAGAGACACAGCGAGAGAGGTAACACAAGCAGGGGGAGTGAGAGAGGGAGAAGCAGGCTTCCCGCGGAGCAGGGAGCCCGATGCGGGGCTCGATCCCAGGACCCTGGGATCATGACCTGAGCCGAAGGCAGACGCTTAACGACTGAGCCACCCAGGCGCCCCTTGCTTACATGTTTCTTAAAAAGTTCTTCTATTTTCTAAAATCCCTCTTATCTCTGTTTTGTGGGTAAATTCTTTGGTATTATATCCTGTTTCTTCAATCTGCTCAACTACTGTATCCATTCCAGAGTTCATTCTATCAGTTTTTTAATGAAATAAGTATGTTTTTAAATTTTTTCATCTTTCTTTTTTTCATTTGTGGTTCTTTTGTTTCATAATATCTTATTCCATTTTTTATATTATTATTTCATTTACTTATCCAAAGCTCCCAACCATATAATTTTATAGTTATTTTCATATTTAGTAGTATTTCCATATCATTTATAGTAAACCTATCTCAAATTGTTGATTTTTAGAAATAGCTTTAGTATTCCGGGTGGTTATTGGCATATTGATTCTAAGGCTCATTTTGAATGGGAGGTCTCTCAGTCTCTTGGCCCCAACATTTTTCCTATCTAATAGTCTTGTTGTTGTTATTGTTGTTATACTACTTCATGTAGCCTCTAATCTAGAACATCATCTTCTACGTGGGATTCCCAAATCCTCTCCTGAGATGATAATGGACAATCTCTCAGAGTTGGCCCAGGTTCTCTACCTGAGCCAGTGTCTGCTGCCTCCTGCATCCCACAGCACACATCTCCACACGAGCCCTAGAGAGCTCCAACAGATGCTTTTTTCAGTTTCTTTTATTGAGTTGGAGAGTTCTGCAGAACTCCTGGCTTTAAACCATGCCCCGGGTGTCAGTGCCACACCTCAAGTGTAGAAGTTTTATTCCTTGAGAACAGAAATTCTGGTTGATTCTGATTTTTGACCTAGAGCCAGGGAAAATTTAAGCTGTATTGATTTGTGTCATAGAATGTTTATTGTTTTTAATGTGACCATATCTTTTTAAAGTTTCATTTTACATTTTATATATCCTTGCTATGTATTTAAAATTTGAAGGTTGAGGGGATGGCTACAAACCAAAAAATTAAAAACACTGAGTAGAAGTCTAAATTATTCTTGAAGGAAAAACAATTATATTAATCTTTATCGAGTCAAATGAGAAAGAAAGTAACTGAATTATCACATGTACCATATGTTAAATATTAGTTACATGTTATTTTGTTTAAACTTATAACAACTTGCTGAGGTAAATCTTACCACATTTTATAAATAAATGACTGAATACTACATGATCCGGTAATTCTACTACTGGGTATTTACCCAAAGAAAATTAAAACACTCATTCAAAAAGATATATGCACCCCTATGTTTATGGGGTGGCCAAAATATGGAAGCAACCCAACTGCACATTGATAGGTGAATGGATAAAGAAAGTGTGCAATATATATATATTACATATGATATAATGATACATATAATGGAATATTATTCAGTCATAAAAAACAACATGATCTTGCCATTTGCCACAACATAAATAGACATAGAGGGTGTTATTCTGAGTGAAATAAGTCAAACAGAGAAAGACAAATACCATATAATATTACTTATATGTGTAATCCAAACAAAACAAATGAATAAAAAATAAACAAAAAGCAGAAATAGGCGCATAAATACAGAGAATAAACTGATGGTTACCAAAGGGAAGGGGTGGGGGATGGGCAAAATGGGTGAAGAAGAGTGGGAGGTACAGGCTTCCAGTTATGGAATGAATAAGTAATGGGGATAAAAGATACAGCACAAGGAATATAGTCATTTATATTGTAATAGCATTGTATGGTAACAGGTAGTAGCTACATCGGTCGTAAACATAGCATAAGGTGTAGACAAGTCAAATTACTATATTGTACACTTGAAACCAATGTACATTGTGTGTCACCTACACTGCAATTAAATAAATAAATAAATAACTGAAAATATTTCAGATTTGAACTCAGTTTTCTTTGTTTCAAAACTAAATGTTTCCCTACTACCCCATGAGTCAATTAGATAATTTTGTTTGCTTTACTTGCATGCAACAATACCTATTAATAAGGGAGATCCAATCCATGGACACATTTATCTTTTAGATATAGTCAGATAAAGAAGTAAGAAAAAAGTCATAAAGAAATATAGAAATAAGAAAAAAAAAAAGAAAACAAGGAGAAAAAAAGGAAAACCCTAACATTTGTACAGCTTTGTAGGTTATGGTGAGCTTTTGCGTAACTACCCCACCTGGTGATGATTTCACCAACCCCATGCGGACTGGTACCCCCATTTCACAAGTGAGGCAACTGAGACTCAGAGCAGTAAAGTAACCTGACCAGATCATGTAAGTGGTAAGTAGTAGAAGAGCTGCATTGAAGACCTAAATCTGTTAACTCCAGATATTGTCCTCTTTCTGCTATATCATACATTATGTTTTTTTTTTCTCTCTGATATAACCTGACTGGCTTTCCTTGTCTTCCCTTATGTTGGGAAACTTCAGTGATTTACCAGGATACTCATTAAAATTTCAAGGAATATCTTTGAAATGTCTATTTTTATGCTTCTATGATGTTACCACAGTACAAACATGAAATACATTTATAATATATAATAATTTAGGGGTGAGTTGCTGGAGAGGTGTGAGATGCAGAGGCAAAGAACATTCTTTATGAGGCTACCTTGTGGTGATTATTCTTGATAAAATGGTTAGATTACAAAATTTTTAGTGTTTCTAGGTACACAGCTTCCACTTTTAAATGTTTTTTCCCTTTAAAACCCTCCTTCTTTTTTCTGTGAACCAAATGCCCAAATGTCCTTGCTCCTATTCCCAGGCCTTTTACCATCCTCTTAAGGCTTCCAGTGTTTAGAACCCACCCTTATACACAGAGATTCTCAGAATAAAGAAATGCCCTCTAAATAACAAGAGGAGTCCTACTTTAGAGTGGCTACCTTTGTGGATGGGAGTCTTTTGGTTACTGAAGGTGTACAAAAAAAGGGGGAAAGAATCAGTTTTCCTCCAACCTCTTTAAAAATTTTCATAAAGGGGCGCCTGGGTGGCTCAGCCGTTAAGTGTCTGCCTTCGGCTCAGGTCATGATCCCAGACTCCGGGGATCGAGCCCCGCATCGGGCTCCCTGCTCTGCGGGAAGCCTGCTTCTCCCTCTCCCACTCCCTCTGCTTGTGTTCCCTCTCTCACGGTGTCTCTCTCTGTCAAATAAATAAAATCTTAAAAAAAAAAAAAATTTTGTAAAGATCAAGCTCTAGAAAGGGTCAGTGGAAAAGCACATTGCCCCCACCTGGTCGAGATCCAGGATGGATACCAGGCTGACTCTGTGTCGTGCATGTACCCTTCCTGGACCATTTTCTAGGCGTTTGGGGAATTTTATACCTATATCCTGAGCTTCTCAGTATGTGCCAGAGTCCTGCCAACTGCTACAGATTGATTTCTCCTCATTCCATCATCTGATGGAATGATGGGTCTATATGATGACCCATATATAAAGTTCTGCCTTCCTGGAGGGGGCTCCCTAGATTGGATACTGCTGGTGTTTTATATCTCTAGCCTTATTTTATCTTCTTAGAATCAAGACTCTACCAGATGAAGTCTAAGGGGAGCATAACACTGACTTTGGGTTTCTGAAGGTGTCCCTACTCTGTTTAATTAAAACTGCCTTAAGGCCTTCTAATCCAATTTTTTTTCTTGGATTCACAATATATTACTAAAATCTGCTGACTGTTTATATTTCAGTAAATAACTTCTCTTGCCTCAGGGAAATAACTTAAGCACCAAGGTATTTGGACAAGTAGAGATTTTTCCTATTTGAATTGAGAATTGTTTCATCCAAGATAATGGTCTAATAATATGATGGAAAATAAAAATTTACTTCAAGAAAATTAAATTTGTCATCCTTAAACTTTGCAAAAGATAAATCAGTAATAAATTGCTATTTCCTGTATGGGGATGAAGCTAAATTTCGTATATTACACAAATATTATCAGAAGCTTTGATCCTGATGGAGATGCGGAAACCAAGATAAAATTATTGATAAGACTTGGTCCAGTTTACATGACTTAGAAGCAGGATGGTGATTGTCTAAATTCAAGTTCGATGGTATGAAGACTCAGGCTTTATTCATTGCACCATGCAACCTTATGTACCGTGATACTGTCAAGAAAGGTGTCTGCTTTACTCTTGGAAAACAAATCCCTCTTTCCCAATATAATATATTAAATTTATTACAAATGCTTAAGAAACTTGAAGTGCTAGTACAAGATAAGCACAGTCAGTGTGGAACAGCCCCTCTCCATCCCGAAACCCCAGCTATGTGTCTATTCAGTCATAGAGTCCTAGATAAAACCTAGAGTTAAGTCTGTGATTCAGTGTGTTTTGCTTTTCTAACTGACTTTATGTGCAAATTTAGCTACCTTTAACATCTGGTCTTTTAAAGATCAATTGATTGATTGATTGATTTTAGAGGGAGAGAGAGAGAGTGAGAAGGGAGCAGGGGCAAAGGGAGAGAGAAACTTAAACATACTCTGTGCTGAACACAGAGCCCAATGTGGGGCTTGATCTCATGTTCCTGAGATCATGACCTGAGCCAAAACCAAGAGTTGGACGCTTAACCGACTGCACAATCCAGGTACCCCTAACATCTGGTCTTTAAAAACAAAGGTGTAAAGGGTATGTTTGTAAATAACCTAAACACATTTCCCGGGGTCAGAAGTTTTTATCATTGAAAATGATCATGGGCAAAGGATGATAAAGCTGGGTAACACTTAGTTATATAGACATGAAATTTTTATGTGTGTATATATGTGTGTTTTTGGTTTTTTTTTTGTTTTTTTTTTGTTTTTTTTTTTTAAAGATTTTATTTATTTATTTGATAGAATGAGAGAGAGAGAGAGAGAACATGAGAGGGGGGAGGGTCAGAGGGAGAAGCAGACTCTCCGCTGAGCGGGGAGCCTGATGCGGGACTCGATCCTGGGACTCCAGGATCATGACCTGAGCCGAAGGCAGTTGCCCAACCAACTGAGCCACCCAGGCGCCCCAATATATGTGTGTTTTTGAAAACTGGACTCAAACTGGATATAATCTTGGTAGCCTATTATGACTATTTCCCCAGATTCACTTGCTGTTTTAAATTATGAAGAAAGAATATAAAATATCATTATGGTACAAAGTATAGCACATACTGCAAAAAGTATGTAATATGATATAGTAGATAAAAGTGTGGGTTAAAGATGAAAAAAGGCTGACTCTCACTCTCTAGCTATAATGACTGTGGATAAGTGACTTAACTTTCATAGGTAAAAATGCAGATAATAATATCTTCATAGGTAAAAATACAGATAATAATATCTTCCTCATGGGAATGTTATAAGCATAAAATGAATAAATACACATTAAACTATTAGGTCCGTGTCTGCATATAAAAGGCATTTAATAAGTGGTAACTCTTGGATACCATGCCTATACATGTGTGTCTGTATGTGTGTAGTTTAGAAGAGAAGCTGAGTAGGAGGAGTCTCTTGTAAACTGTTATTGGAGGACCCATGTCTTGTTCTCTAGGGCTACGAGCCATAGAGGCTAGGGAGAGAGTGCGTGTTTCTCTCCACATATTTTGATTTGCTAATAAGTTATCCATTCTTCACAGTTTTCTTTTTCCCAAATCTATACTCTGTATTGAATAATCACAAGGGGAAAATTATATTCTGGGCTTTAGCTTCAAAAGATGGAATAACATGTTAGCTGACTCTAGAATACAGACACACACCCATGAACACAAGTACATGTACACGTGCACACACGCACACACACATACACAGGTCATATATGCCAAGATATGGTTAAATATAATTCCTATGGTCTAAAGTATTTTAAAAGATCATTATGGCATCACTGAGTAATGAAAACCGAGAGAAGCATTTCACTGTTGTGTGAGAATATAAAGCTTTCTCTTAAAATCCAAAAGAGAGTGATAGGGATGCCTGGGTGGTACAGTCAGTTAAGTGACTGACTCTTGGTTTCAGCTCAGGTTGTGATCTCAGGGTTGTGAGATCAAGCCCCATTTCAGGCTCTGTTCTCAGTGTGGAGTCTGCTTGAGATTCTCTCTCTCCCTCTGTCCCTCCCATGTGTGCACGCTCTCTCTCTCTCTCTCAAATAAATAAGAAATCTTTCTTTAAAAAAAGAGAGAGAGTGATAATTTTACTTCCCTCAAATTCACAGACTCAAACTTCCACTGAAGGCAATCATATGGACCAACAATCACGTAATGGATAATTCTGCTGTGAACTGACAGCCAATACAGCACTTGCAAAGGTTTTCATAAGACGTCTGATATTTCAGGCAGATGAACAAATGGCTATGCTAATATGCTTGTAGACTCCAAGTTCCATTCCTATACTGTAAAACAATTAGAATTGGAATTTAGCTGTTCAGGCCCCTTGATCTCAATCCCTAGGAAAAAAAAACTATCTCTACCACTTTATCATTTATCATTGCTCCTTCAGCCTGTACAGATGGTCTGGATCAGAATTATTCTTTCGATCTAGATGTTGCATAGGACAAAAAAGCCACTACTCATTCTGTCCCATATACAAGAGATCCTTAGGTACATTCTAGTTTGTATTTGGTTTTAAGAAAAACACATTTCTTATGATAAAGGTCTTATCTTTCCTTTTCTAACAAGAAAAATATTTAAATGTTTTTCTTTTCTTCTGCTCTCAGTAATTAAGGATTAATCATATAAAAGTCATTTCAGGTGCTTAATAATTTCATTAAAAGGTTCTTACTTTTTTCCCATATAATCCTTCTGTTTCACAATTTATTATCACTTTTTTATTCTTTTTAATTGGATAAGTTTTTTGGATGTTGGTGGTACATAAATTCTGAGAGTCAAAGATTTCAACATTTTGCTTTAATTTGTGGCATTTCAAAATCATGCTGAAGAGGGAGAAATCTCTCATTGGAAGTGAATATTAAGATAGTAATTGAAAATTCAAAGTCTCCCATTTAATTTAATTAAATATATAGAAGATAAATTCTCTGCTGCCCCAAAATAGCTTCAAGACCTGTGGCATTTTTATGAATTTGTTAATTGGATATATGATACCTGACTTTAAACCCTTGCTTTTCCATGATTGTGTTGAAGAAGTTCAAACAATTTTGAGTGTCAGATGGATATGAATTCAATAATAATTCAAATTAGGAAAATATGGCTTTTTGTTTACTCACATATTTTACTTAATTTGCATAAAAGTTTGGTACTGAAAGAATATTAGTACTCCTTGCTTCCTCTTGCCAATTATAAACTCCCCAAACTTTGCACCACTATTAAACTAAAACATCACTTTTCTAGGTTATGAATGATATTATTATTTATCTACCACTGCATAACAAATTACCCCAAAACTTAATGGGTTAAAACAACAAACATTTACTATATCATAGTTTCTGTGAGTTAGGAATTTGGAAGTGCTTTTTGGCAAGAGGTCTCTTGTGAGGTTGCAAAATGGACGTCAGCCACTATTGTAATTATCTGAAGATTTGACTAGGGCTACAGGATCCATTTCAATGCTCATTCATGTGACTGTGAAAAGTATGTCTCACTTTCTTGCTGGCTGTTGGCCAGAGGCCTCAGTTCACCACAAAGCCAGCCCCATAGGGCAGTCTGAGTGCTCATAATATGATAGCTGACTTCCCCCAGAGTGAGCCATCCAAGAGAGAAGCTGACTTCACAATGTCTTTAATGACCTAGCTTACACACCAGCACTTCTGCCACATGCTATTAGTAAGAAATGAGTCATTAAATCCAGCTGATACTCAAGAGGAACAGGTTGAAATTTACCCTTTGAAAGGAGCAATATCAAATAATTTGTAGACACAATTTTGTGGATGCAAATTTGTGGACTACAATCTACCCTCTGGTTACAAATTGTTAACGTTTATTTCACATGAAAGATAAACATATGCCTCCTCAAGATCCTCACTTCCCCCACTAATGCTTTTACAGCATTAGTTCAAAGCTTAAATTCTGTCCAGGTGGAGAAGATATTCCTTGGTGCAGCTCCTGAAATAGAGTTTTTTTGCCAATGAAAAACTGTGGGATAAATAGACAAAACTGTCCCATGGCCCAGTATATCATGATGTAGACATTTGTGTTTAAAAAGGAGGGTGTCTCAGGGCACCTGGGTGGCTCAGTCAGTTAAGCATCTGCCCTCAGCTCAGGTCATGATCTCAGGGTCCTGGGATCGAGTCACGTATCGGGTTCCCTACTCAGTGGGGAGCCTGCTTCTCCCTCTGCCTCTGCTGCTCCCCCTGCTTGTGCTCTCTCTCTGTGTCAAATAAATAAATAACATCTTAATAAATAAATAAATAAAAATAAAAAGGAGAGTGTGTCCATCTTTGTACCAGGAAGAGAAGGGTGATTCTAAATCTCTAGAAACTTATCAATGAAGAAGACAAGGTCTTCAATCTTCATAACAACCTAATCCTTGTTACTGTGCTTTTCTTGATAACCTCCCATAACTGACTACCTACCTCCAGCGTCCTCTTTGTCCTTAGCAGGAGATGTTATTTAAGGTGTGCCTTAGGCCATTTCTGGAAGTTACTCAGTTTTCCTGGGTATCTCCCATGTATACATGTTATTAAACTTCTGTTTTTCTCCTGTTAATCTTTTATTACAGAGGGGTTTCAGCCAAGAACCCAGAAGGGTAGAGGAAAAATTATTTTTCCTCCTCCACAAAACCCTGGTTTGTTATACCATGAAACACTTGTTGTCTTTCTACTTCACCAATTCTGACATGGCCCAAATTACCACTTCTTAGTGCAAATATTCTCACTTGAGCACTGATGCTTTACAAAGAATCTTTTCTTTCCCGGGTCACTATTCTTTGCAAGTTGGTTTAAAGAGAGTTAAATAAGAAAGAGTGATATTAAGATAGGGAACCAGGTCTACTTCCAATTTGCATTTTTTTCATCTCTTAGGAGCCTCATTTGTCCATTTACTACTCTTTGACCACACAGTGTTCCAGGCTTGATAAAGTTTGTTAAGTATTGAATGAACTAATTCATTAATCTAGCTACTTTCCCGCCCTACCAGCCTATAAGTCTATCATCATACTGAGAAGGATTAAAAACAAAACAAAACCTCAGAATAAGAAGAAAAGTAGACACTACAAGAATGCCTGAGCAGTGAAGGGACTCTGTAAAAAATGTTTCCTGTGAATTTACATCTTTAAGAGGATTACCTCTGGAGGGATATTGGTGCCTTTTTTTCCAGAGTAAGCAGTTGTGGGGCAGTTTGGGCTCACCTTTTAGCCTCTGTTTCATTAAGAGCTCAGCTCCCTGGGTGGAGAACTAGCTGGGCTGTTTGGCACCTGAATGAGAAGAGCTTTATTATACTGTGGAAAGGGAGGAGCCACGTACAACCTTGACCATGCAGCTTTAGACACTAAAAATCCTCAAAAAGCTTTCTAGTGGTTGCTGTTCTTTAAATTAAATTTTATTAAGATAAAATTTAAAAAGAACCATTTTAAGGGTACAGTTTGATGAGTTTGGGCAAATATAGGCATCTTTGGTGTAAATGACATCACAAGCAAGATCCTAAACAGTTTTTTCATGCTGCTTTGCCTTCAATCCACCCTCACTCCAAACCCAAAATAACCATTGATCTATTTTTGATCACAATAGATTAGTTTTGTCTTTTCTAGAATTACATATGAATAGAATTATCCAGTATATACTCTGTGCCTGGCTATTTTTCTCAGCATAATGTTTTGTGATTCATGCACGTGGTTCCATGTAGTAATAGTTCATTGTTTATTTATTTTCACTGGTGAATACTATTCCCTTATGTATATACTACAATTTACTTAGGTGTTCACTTGGCTTCTAATACTTGGTCGTTTCCAATTTTGGTTATTAAATAAAGCTGCCATGTACATTTATGTATAGGTCTTTGAGGGAACTTATTAAAAGTTTTTCCTTGGGTAAAAACCAAGGAATGGAATTGCTAGGTCATATAGTATGTGTATTTTTTTTTTTTTTTTTTTTTTTTGCTTTTCTAGAGAGAGAGAGAGCACACACGTGTGCATGCACATGCCTGCAGGGGAGGGGCAGAGGGAAAGGAAAAGAGAGAATCCCAAGCAGGCCCCACACCCAGTGCAGAGCTTGATGCAGGGCTCATCTCATGACCCTGAGATCATGACCTGAGCCAAAATCAAGAGTTGGACACTTAACCAACTGAGCCACCCAGGTATGCCCCAGTATGTATATTTCTTTCTTTTTTTTTTTTCCCAGTATGTATATTTCTAACTTAATAAGTAATTACCAAACTATTTTCCAAACTTGTTTTATAATTTAGCAATTCCACTGGAAATATGAGAGTACACTTGCATATATTGAGATGATCCTATGTTTTTTCTCCCTTTTTTCTGTCAATATTTAAATAGCATTGATTTATTTCTGAATGTTAAACCAAGTCTACATTTTTAGGTTAAACCTCACTTATCCTATTTATTTATTCTAGGATATCAGTTTGTAGTTTTCTTTTCTGGTAATGTTTTTGTCTCATTTTGGTATCATAAGATGACTTGGGAAATTTTCATTCCTCCTCCATTTTCTGAAGGAATTTGTGAAGGATTTGTATTATTGCTACCTTAAAAGATTAATAGAATTCACCAATGATGCCATTGGGTCTGAAATATATTTTTTATTAGGAACCCAGTTTCTTTAATTGAGTTGTACTACATAGGCTTTCTAAACCTTTTTATGTTATATATATATTCGAGGAATTTGTCTATTTCATTTAAGTTGTTGTCTTAGTCAAGTCAGGTTACTATGACAAATTGCCCCAGCCTAGATGGTTTATAAACACATACACTTATTTCTCACAGTTCTAGAGGCTGGAAATCTGAGATCAGAGTGCCGGCATGTTTGGGTTCCAGTGAGGGCCCTCTTCAGGGTTGCAGACTATGGTCTTCCTACCTCACATGATGGAAAAAGAGGGTAAGAGCTCTCTGGAATCCCTCTTATAAAGGCAATAATTCCATTCATAAGGGCTCGACCTTCATGACCTGACTACCACCTAAAGGACAGACTTCCTAATATCATCACATTGGGGAAGGAGGATTTCATCATCTGAATTTGGGGGGATACAAATATTCAGTTCCTTGCAGTTGTCAAATCTATTGACATAAAGATGTTCATAATGTTCTCTTGCTATCCTCATGTCTGAGGATCTATAGTGACATACATCAGTCATTCCTAGTATTGGTAACCTGAGCTTCTCTATTTTCCTTATCAGTCTCCCTAAAAATATGTCAATTTCATCTCTCTTTAAAAACAAACCAGATTTTATTTGATTGATTTTTTTCTATTTTTTTCCAGGTTCTATTTGAATAATTTCTACTATTATCTTTACTATTTTTTCTTCTTCTACTTACTTTCAGTTTAGTTAGGTCTTCATCTAACTACTTAGGTGGAAGCTTAGATCATTGGTTTTCTACCTTTTTTTTTGCTAGGTTATTTTCATTTTCATTCAGTTCTAAATGTTGTATTTTCTAATTTCTAAAGTTGGGAGATTTTTTAAAAAATATTTTTCTTTTGTTGATTCTAAACTAATTGAATTTTGGTTGGAGAACATACTCTTTTAAATTTATTGATTTTTTTCTGTTTTTTGTTTGTTTTGTTTATTTGTTTTATCTATCTTGATGAATGTTTAATGTGGACTTCAAAAGAATGAATTCTGCATTATTCCTTGATAATTGCATGGAGAAGTTTAAATAAAAACTGAAGAACTTTCTAATAAAGTAAAATTAAGGAACTTCTTTGTTGGTTAGCAACCCATCCAGAAATAACTAAATATTGATCCATGTTTCACCACTATTTACCTCTTGGGATGTCAGTCTCACTCAAGATAGAATTGTAGACACTTTTCTTGTTCCTGAAATCAGTGCCATATTCAGTGATAGGAGGGCATCTTCAATCCAAACAATGTCTCACCCTACTTCATCAGTATCTAGTTCAATGTGGAGATCAATAGCAAGGAAGCAACATCCAGGCTACCTATTATTCATTTTTCATGGTCCCTCTTTAGAAAACAGCCCTGTGAAACCATAATGTTTCATGTAAATGATTATTCATATATAAATTCCAGGGAGATGGGTGACATCATCAAGATGACAACATACGTCTTTCCTGACTTCAGTCCCTCTAAGACTAACTAGCAACTGCTTATAGATAAGACACCACTGTGAAGATCCCAGAAACTGGAGAAGAAGCTGAAGCATTCCTTAGGACACAGGGACAGAGAAGGACCATATTAGAAGGGTAAGAGAAGTGGCTATACTCTGATCATATGACTCCCCCCCACCAGGCCAGCATAGCGCTGCATCAAGAAACCCCTCCTAAAACTATGGTTTATCCCAAGGGAAAAGAGAGCCCAAAGTGGACATCCAGCTGCCCTAGCATTGTGGGATGCTTCCCAGGAAGCCCAATCAGGTCTTGCCCCATGTGGATCACTGGGGGAATCTGTGGGGTTTGACCTGTGGAGAGCAGATAGAGATGGAGAAGGGGGATGGGATTATAGCAACCAGGGCTCAGATCTTGGCCCAATTCATTCCTGCTTATAGCAGCAGTTCCAAAGAGTGAATCTGCCCATCTACAGAGTCAAAATGGTGGTCCAATCTGACCAGGCAGCAGGATTGATAGTACTGTCTTATTTGGGTCTTCAGCCAACAAGCTGTAATAACCATGGAGCTTGTACTATGGCTCACCTGGGTAAGGAAGCAAATTTGCAGCCTCATTCAACTGTCCAGTATAGTCTTTAGTCCTTCCCAACCAGGAAGCCTGGCCAGAGAACACAGGCAGCCACAGGACCCATCCTAAAGCCCCAGTTGGGCAAAAAGCCAAGCCGGCAGCCTTACCCAACTGTTAAATATAGCCTCCAGCCTGCATAACCAAACAGCTTGAATAGTGACCCTGGGTAGCCTCAGAGCCCAGCCTAGGGTACTGCCCTGTATCAGAAGCCAGGCTATGGTCTTGCTTGGTTGCTGAACAAAGCCTATTGTCTCTCCCAGTTGAGGAACCCAGCCAGTGACTCCACCCAATCATGAAGCATAACCTGCAGCTCCACCCATTGAGAGAGCCTGGGTAGTGGCCCTTTGGGAACGCAGAACACAGTCTCTAGCTCCACCCAACTGCAAGACAAAGCTGAAGGCCGCTCTATACCAGAAAGCCTAGCCAATGACCTTACCCAACAGTGACACGCAGCGAGAGATCTACTTAATCATGAAGGCCAGCCTGTGGCCCCACCCAATTTCTCAACACAGAGTCCGGCCAGCAGCACCACGGGAGACCCCATCTGACCAGGAGCAATTGTGGAGCTCAGCCCACAGCCCCCACCCAATAGCAGAGTCCAGCGGGTATACTACCCTATGAGGGAACACAGCCTGTGATCAAGATGTGACTAGAGGTGAATGTAGTACCCAGCTAGTGACTCCACCTGACCACAGGACACAGCCAACAGCCCTGCTTGAATGTGAAGCCCAGTCAGGAACACCCCTCCTGACTTCAGAGCACAGTCAGTAACCTCACCTATACTAGAGACCCCAGTAGCAAGCCCCATCTATCCATGGACACTACCAACCCATCCAGTACCCCAAGCTGAGCTGACTAGTAAAAGCCTTTCATTATAGTGTTTTCTTTAATCATGAAAGTCTTGTATTACATAACTTTATGTGATCTGTCTTCCCTCCTTCCATCCATAGCTTCCCACATAAAATGTTTGAAGCTCAAGTTAAGGATTTATTTACTTAAGAGCTCTTGTATCACAACAAAGGTGGGCTGAAATAGGATTCTTTATTTGGCCAAATAAAAACATTTAACTTTTTATGACGTCGTTCACACACCACTATTGAATATTTCAGAGTACTTTTTTTTTCTTAGTACTTATTAAGAACAAACACTCAAATCCTCTATTTTTGTTACCTGGCTTTTTCCTTTGGCACACAAGAATGAGGTCCAGCTTTGGGCTACTACAAATTCCTTGGTACTAATTTTGTGAAAGTCCATGCACAAAGAGGCACAGAAGATGCAGGTGAGACTGTTTATGAAGCTTGTAAGAGTGCGCTCCAGGGCAAGCTGTTAGGGTAACCAGCTAAGGAGCAAGCTGCTTGCAAAAGTGAGAAGGTGACGACTGCTGCAGGAAAAATCTCCTGGAAAGTGACGAAAGGTTTCCAAACAGAAAGTGATCTGAGCTTCTCATTTAAACCAGAAAATGCAGTGTTTTTTGACCTGAAGTGTTAGTTAATAAACCAAAGTAAATATAACTTGAGAACCAATAGACAACGGCCAAGTTTAAGCAGTAGATCACTAACAATTTTTATTTTTATTTTTTAATTTTTTAAAAGATTTATTTATTTAATTTGAAAGAGAGAGAGAGAGCAAGAATGGGAGGGGCAGAGAGAGTGTTAAGCAGACTGCACGCTGGGCGCAGAACCGGAAGCAGGGACTTGATCTCAGGACCCTGAGATCACCTGACTAGAAACCAGGAGTCCAACGCTTAACAAACTGTACCAACCAGGCACCCCATCACTAACAATTTTTAGATAGAAAACAGGGACGTCTGGGTGGCTCAGTCGGTTAAGCATCTGCCTTCCGCTTAGGTCATGATCCCAGGGTCCTGGGATGGAGTCTCACACTGGGCTTCTTGCTCGGCGGGGAGTCTGCTTCTCCCTCTGCCTGTCGCTCATCCTGCTTGTGCTCTCTCTCTCTCTGACAAATAAATAAATAAAATCTTTAAAAAAAACCAAACCAAACAAAAACTGAATTCTTAAAAAGCTCACTCAGCTTTTCTCAGAATTAACACGTTGCTGGTCATTCCAACTTTGGGGTAATTATAAGCTCACATGAGTCAGGATTCTCCAGAGAATTAGAACCAGTAGGAGATTATATGTATATTTACAATTTTAAGTATATATATATATATATATATATATATATATATAATTGGTTTTTATTAAGCAACTCACGAATTGGGAAACATCCCACCCAGCAAGTAGAGGGGAGCTCCAAGGAACTGTACAAAATGGAAGGTTTTTGTGGGCAGGAAGGTGGGGCAAGAAGTTATGAGCAAAAGAAACAAAGGGTTGCTTCAGGCAAGGTCACCTTCCCTTCTAGGAAAGAGCAGGGCTCTTTTTATGCAGATTACCTCGGCTTCCTTTGGGTGATGGAGAGGGCCCATGTGACAAATGACCTCATTGATGCTTATCAGAAAATTCCTGACTGACTAGTTGAGACTACATTTTTGCAGGAGGTTGAAACTGCATTTAGGTTAGATACCAAGTCCAGATTTGACAACTTGCTTAAGTGATGCCATTTGGGGCCTGTGCTTGCCTTTTCAAAGAGAGAGAAAAGTTGTAGATTATTTTTGAATATCAATATTTCTTAAAATAAGATAGTCAGCGGTCAATGTCAAATTTTAACCAATGGTTTCTTCCTGCAATTTAGTGAAAATATCATGTATAGTTTAAAATAAATACTGGACCCGATAAATTTTAGCTTGGATTACTGTTCAAAAAATTTGCCATGGTTAGTCTTTAATAAGTATTTTCAGTTCATTTATTCTCACTAATTTATTCACTTGTTCTAAATTCTAATGTACTAGGAAAGTGTAATAACTCCTCATATTATAATAAGATGACCCTAAAGTGTCCTTTATTCTTGGTTGCTCCCATTCAATCATTCAACAATTAAAGATTTATACTGTAATTAATAATCTGAGGTTCCGATAGACAGTGGTACACAAAGTCAATTAAGATGTGCTTCCCATCTATTAAATATTTAAAAATAAAGAGTAGAGAGAATAGCAAAATACATTTTCATTAGACACAATGCATGACTGATTTTGAGTACATACCAGTCTTTTTAAAGTACTGTGTACCTGGCCAAAAATGCAGTGTTACACACACACACACACACACACACACACACACACACACAGCATGCATATAATTTAACAAACATCATACAACATATAACATAGGTAAAACCATATGTATTATATAACAAATAAAATTATAATAATGTTTTGATATTATAATATTGGTTTTGCTCATGAAAATCAGTATCAAATTAACATTAATGTTACTTCCACAAAGCCTTAATTGCCAGCAAATAAAAGATAAAATAAAACATAAGAAAAAAATAATTAAAAACAGTTTTATATATCATATGTTCATGTAAAAAGCATTCAAGCTGACAGATTATTTTAATAACTTAACAGAATATTCATTTTTTTTAATTCATTCAAGGAATTCTTGAGTGTAAAGGAGAGATTTAATGAAGGAACGATAACTATTAGAAACAACTTATTTATATCACTTCCAAATTATCACCTTCACAAAATACTAAATATTAATTAAATATCTTAGTTTATAGCATATTATGTCATTAAAAGATTGAGAAAGTTATACCTCTACATGAGGAAAAAATTTTTTATGAAATAAAAGATTTTTAATTGGTTATTAATTCTAAAGCCAGTTATTTGATTTCTATTATTCTTTCTGTAAAACCAACAAAAGGCTAATTTGGGGGGACAGAGATCAAGATAGTTGAAGATTGATGCAATACAAACCACCTAGATTTATTAACATTATGATCATGTTATTAATCTCTTGCTAGTGAAAATTACTTAATATTTTTGAGATTTAGAATAGAGTCCTTGGTAACCTTTGTTTTTGAGTTCCAAAAAGCCAATATTTAACAATGGTATTTTATGCTTAAATGACGAGGTTTCATGATTATGCTTTATTACAGTTTACTTTCACCCACTCAGATATTTCAGAGGGGATTAAGGCATAGAAAGGAAACTAAGTCACGATGAACCCAGACCCGGAAACTTAGAGACCGTCATCTTATCACTTCATTACATTGTTTGTTCGAACTTATATTTACATTTCAAAATAAGCGTGTTTGAATATACTTGCCAATAGATCAAAATAATTTATATTTCTTTTAACTCTAGAAACATTTTGAGACCCTTTTTAACAATATATGCAGTCAGTAATGATTGTAAATAATATAAATATGAATTAGGTGTTTAATCATCTGACTTTCTAATTAAGGCAAATGGCCTCAGCCAACAGGGCGGGAGTAGCACCTAAAGCAGTAATCTGTTCCCTTCACACAAATAGCTGCCGAAAGGCAGATGGACGTGCCAGTTGTGTCGGGTGCAGGTGATTACTGACCAGCCTGCACGCCACCAGGTTGTTTTTCTCTCCACCAGAAAACTGTCCATTAACTTTCCTAAGAGCCAAAAGCAAAAGGAGAGGAATTTATGAAGTCCCTAGTCCATATGGCTGGTAGTGAGTTAATCTGTGTCTGAGCAGCAGGTAGCATGAGCCAGTCTGTCTGTTGGGGCTGTTCGTAACCCAGGGGCAGATCAGAGAACAGCAGGGAACGGGATCAACTCAGGCTGCAAATACAGTCAGGAATGTGGCAGGAAATTATTTCTTGAAAACACACTTTGCAGCATAAGGGCAGTCATCAGATGCTACATGATAATCTATCTGCACTTTGTACACTTCGATAATTATATAGAACTGTACGTGTAGGAGTAAATTTAACACATAGTTATAGATATATAATTATCATGAGATTTTCCTTTATATAGCTTCTTGCATTAAAATAATCATTTCAAGTGTTCCTTAAAAATCAGATATGTAGGCATTGAGATCTTAAAATTTGGGAAAAAAAGAGAAATTGCTCTAGATTAGCTATATTATAAAAGAAAATGGATTTACTCAAAAGGTGAGTGCTCTGATACATAACCAGGAGAAAATTAGGGTTAAATAACATCCTGTGGATGAAATAGCAAAATAGGGAAGAAAAAAAGCAAAATATTTTAAGAATTGTTTGAAAACACTCAAAGAAGGCCGAGACATGGGAACAATTAAGTACTAATATTTAAATAAGGAACCATGGAAATGGTAGGGTGATTGAATGATGGCCATTAGCTCCTTCCATCCTTCCTTCCTTCCTTCCTTCCTTCCTTCCTTCCTTCCTTCCTTCCTTCCTTCCATCTATGTATCTATCTATTATCTATGTATCTATGTATATCGATCTACCTACCTATCATCTAGCTATTCATCTATTATCTATCTATATATGGTAATGTGAAGACCAATGTTAAGATTTGATATATTCTGTATTCATGGGGTTAAAATTAAGGCATTTACAAAGATGAACTGAAGCAAGGAATATGCTTACAAGTAGTCTTTCGTTTCTTAGTCATGAAAATAGAGCCACTAATTTGTTTAAACTTACTTACATTAAAGAATCAGAACATTGTTGTCATTCTTTAAATATTGAAGAGAAAAGTCAAATGCTTAAATTATTCACAGAGGGAAAGAGAACACTGAATTATAGTGGCTATCCCCTCCCTACAAAAAAGACCATATCTCTTAATTAGATTATTTTAAAATTATTTATAATAACTTCAAATTATCTTTATCAGTATTCCTGTTTTAATGAGTGATTATAGGAATTAGAGTCAGGTTTAGAATGTCAAGATATAGAAGAGTCAGGTTTGGAAGTCAAGATATAGAAGAGGAATATTTTACTTCCTTTTTCTCCTTCTATTAGGAAAGGGATTCACCAAGCACCTAACATGTATAGTGTAATGTTCCCAGGCAAATACTATGAGAGATATAGAGATAACCAAGATATTACTAGCCATTGTATAATTCATAGGTAAAAAAATAAATGTGTATTTCTATGACATTCACAATTAATACTGAATGTGATTACTGAAATATTTCTGGAACACTAAAACTGTTATTTGTTTTTAATAATTAACCTTTTTGATGCCATAAACTTTTGCTCAAGCTCAGAACATATTCAATGGGTGTAAAGGTTCAGTTATGCAAGATGATTAAATTCTAGAGATTTGCTAAACAATATTGTGCCTATATTTAACAATACTGTATTATACACTGAAAAATTTAAGAAGTTAGTTTTCATATAAAACAAAAAATTCTCCAGACAAGGAAAGAATTGATTAGGAAAGGGCAAGTCTATGCCCCACGGTCCAAATGCAACACTGTCTTCCTTTTTCTGAGATCTGCAGTCCTTAGTTTCAATGCACTGCATCTCATCTTCTGTTACATCATAGTTAAAAGATGTTTAGCTAAAACTAAAATTTAATTTTAGTTAAAACTAAAATATTTATGGGGCACCTGGGTGGCTCAGTCGGTTAAGCAGCTACCTTCAGCTCAGGTCATGATCTCATGGGTCCTGGTGTGGAGCCCCATGTCAGGCTCCCTGCTCAGTGGGGGGTCTGCTTCCCCCTTTCCCTCTCATTTTCCCCCTCTCCCCCTCATGCTCACACACTCTCTCTCAATAAATAAATAAACTCTTTTTAAAAAAAAAAAACTAAAATATTTACTATTTTTATGGCTCTATAATCTGATCCTAGTAATAATGTTTGGCTCTTTCCACCATGAAGCATTTTCTACTTTTCTTAGTAGAAACCGGGAAAGTGAAATAGTTTTACTCCTAGCACATAATGGTTGCTCTGAGATATTTGTTGACTGAATGAATGAATGAATGAGCCAATAAATGATACCTCTTAACTGTCCTCTGACACTTATGTAATTGGGAGTACTCCCCGGCATGGACCTCAGAGACCAAATCAAATTTTCTTCTCTCATTTTAAATTTGAACAGACCTCCAAACAAATTTTTTAGTGTGGTCTAGAAAGGCATTGTGAGCAAAATGGCATCTGACCTGGGCCTTGGAGTTTTTGGATAACCAGAATGGAAGGAAATAGATACTCCAGGTCAATACATTTAAGTAGCAAGGCATAAAGGAGGAAAATACCAGGATGTGTGAGGGGGAATATGCAGAATGGTATGATAGCTAATTTTGTTTATAAATTCTTTCTGAAATTATAATGTAGAGGGTTCCTGAAATATAAATGTCAAATTAGTGATAATTTCAGAAGGATTTTTGAGTGAGAGAGCAACAAACCCTGGAAGTGTTGATTTGGAAGAAGCTTGATGATTCCTGATGATGAAGGAAAAGGACACCAAGAATAACAATCAGAAAGATGTACCCATCACCAACAAGCTTTATGGTAATATTTATATATGTATGTTTGTAGTAATATTTAGGGGTATGTATCTAAGTTTCATAGAAAATATTAAAGTGTACATTGAAGGAGTTTCTATTTTATTAAATGGGAGCACTTTGTCTTTTGTTTGTAGATATATTATTTTCTATGTGTTTATATATATATATGGATGCGCAGGTTATATAGCAATTTCATATTCATTACATTTTATTCCTACAATAATAATTTTCCTTAAATCATGATGACTCTCTAATAAATTCCATTTTATTATAAAAGAGCAGAATTGTGTTTTACAAAAACAACAAAAACTAAAGTTTTTCATCCATGTGCTCTCTTTGAAATGCACCAATGTTCTTTGATTTTTAAAGTTACCGTCAAAGTAATCTACAGGCATGGTTAAAAGCAACACTGCTCACCCATTCCCAATCCTAATTTCTAAAGGCAATGACTTTTATTTAATTTTGTTGTTATTATTTACCTCCATATCTCTAAATAATATGCATGTACAACTACTCTTTGGTTTATGAAAAGATATTTATTGTCTATTGTCTTCCTGGTATGACCAAAAAAACTTGGCACATTTAAACTACCTTCTCATCTCTTCTTTCCATGCACTACCAATATGGCTATATCACTATTTTTAAGTTTTCTTTTTGCTACGTTTTTATCACCATCACCTATTTTATCATTATCACCTATCACCTACATGGAAAAAAGACTACAAATTAATATAAAAAATACATATGTGACCACTACCCAGCTTCATAAATAAAGTATTGTCAATATATTGAGGTCTTTCCTTCTTCTCCCCTTAAATTTCCCTCCCCTTAAATTTGGCATTAGTTATTCCCATACAATTCTTTAATTTTTTTGTGCCTGGCCATCACCTCTTATTCAAACCCTATGTGGTCATATGTATTTTGGAAATCAGCAGTTTTCAGATTTAAGAAAAGTGTTACTTTACAGATATTGTATATTCTATTACATCCCTTGCATGGTCTGGAGCAGACCCTACAATTAAAGTCTTTTACTGTATTTCTTCAGCAAAAAGTATAGATACCCACAACAAATGTGATAAACAAAATTTATAAATAGCCTCATGTTATTTTAATCATATTTTACCATATTTTATTACCAAATGAGTTAAGATCAGGTAAATTTTTGTAGCCAATTAATTTAAGAGAAAACAAACTCCTGATTTTCAGAGCTCTTAGGATTTTGGAATTATAGATAAGAAATTGTGGGATTGTATTAAAGAATGTATTTCCTCCTTACTGTCATCACAGAAGTCATTCCACTCCCCACTTTGAAATGAGGTTACCAGCATCTCTCCACTTCTAGTGCTCTTCCCAAATTTGCACCTCTAACTCTTGCTCTCTCTGGTCTGATAACACTTGTCTTTTGTATCATCGTAAGTGTGCTTTCTTTTCTACATCTATAGGTTGATTCTGAAGATATGATGTCAATATAATGCTTAGATGACTTTGATTGTATGAATACGGGTCATGCAGAGCCGGTGATCACATCCATGTCAGTTTTAATTCTATTTTGTTTGTTTTACTGCATTATTTCCAGGAAATATATCTCTAACTCCATCCAAACTTTTTCACGCAACTATGTTTCCCAATCAACTCCCGCAGAGAGTCCTGAAATTCTCTGGGATTCTGCATTAAAAAGTGATCCCCTTCAAAAAAAAAAAGTGATTCCCTTCAAAAAAAAAAGTGATCCTCTTCTTGTTGCCATTGCCTTCTGTGTCTGAGGCAAACTCATCTGTGCAATTTAACCTTTTCTTTCCAGTTTCCCATGATGTCCATAACTCCTCTTCCATCTGCATTTTATCATTCAGAAATTTGTTGAAATATATAATTTGCTAATGACCTCTGACTTTTCTATTTATGTTGGGTTGGGAGTGTACATATATATACACTGTATAGTGTGGTCTCAGGAAGGAGAGTAAATAAATTTATATTGCTATCTTACCATTTCTTCTAGTGAAGTTAAAAACAAAAATTTCCAAACAACAATAACTACAAAGGACCATATTATCTAAGAACAAGATGCTGAGGTAGAGAACTCAAAACAATAATTTTTATTTTAAAGTAAGAAATTCAGTACAGAAAGCAATAAAATTGCAGTAAAAATTAAGATGCACTTTGAAAATATGGGTAAATGGAAACAATTTCCTATTTTTTCACAAAGAAATCAAAACATGAAACTGATTCTAGAGTCCATGTCTATTGTCTCATTTTGACACAATAGAAAGAAAACACAAATACTAAGAAAAATAAAATTATAAAACAAACTGATTCAGTAAAAACTGATCCTTGTTACACATTTCCATTGGTGATTTGAAGTGAATCCAGAATTTCTGAGTTCTCAACTGCGTGGCTAAGTTCATTTACTTGGGGAAATTATAGCAGTCTATTCAGAAAATATTAAGGAAGTAAAGCAGCTGCTCTTGGCACCCCACTCATATTTCCTCTTCTTTACCACTGTAGTATACCTACCCCACTTCTAGAATGTGCACATCTTTATCCGATTGCTAAAGCTCTCTTGTTGACCTGTGTGGTCGTCCAGAAGTGCCAGAAGTGATGGGAAGTGATATATAAATTTCTCAGCTCGTGATAAGAGATTGCATGTTTGTGTCCTTCCAAAATTCATATGTTGAAGGCCTAGTTTCCAATGTGACATATTTGGAGACAGAACCTGTGAAGAGGTGATAGAGGTTAAATGAAGTGATAAGTGTGGGGATCTAATCCAATAGGGTTGGTGTTGTAATGAAAAGAGGAAGAGACTCCAGAGATCTCTCTCAGCTTGTGCTCAGAGGAAAGACCATATGGGGATGCTGAGGCCAACTACAAGCTAGGAAGAGAGCTCTCACCAGAAACTGGATCCTGCCTGAACCTTGTTATTGGATTCTCCAGTCTCTGGAGCTGTGAGAAGTAAATTTCTAATGTTTAAGCCACCAGTCTTGGTATTCTGTTTTATCAGTCTAAAACAGTCCTTTGTGTGGGATAACTGAGTTGTGTGTTCCTCAGGTGTTAGTTCTTGTTATCTGCACTGAGACTGACCTTCAGTCAGGTGCCTACATAGGACTTGAAGATTTATCTTTTGTTGGCTGAAGTCTCTTCTCTATCTTACTTCCCAACTCCTATCAATGTTTTCTTCCACTTCCATTTTCACTCTATCTTTTATCTGAGTTTCTACTTTTGGAGTAACTCAAACTGGGACAAGAAGCATACTCTTGGCCCAGGTCTTTTGAACTTAATATTTGTTGTGCATGAGTGGGCAACTGGTGGCTGGGCATGGACAGAAGAGGCAGGGAGAAGAGCTTGATTATAGCTTACTTTTTCTATATGCCTTATTTCCAAAGGATTCATAAGTAAATAGCATTTTTTTTCACATACGTACCCAATTACTCTTCAAAATGCAATTTTTTAATAAGGATTTTACTTATTTATTTCAGAGAGAGAGAGAGCATGAGCAGGGACAGAGGCAGAGGGAGAGGGAGAAGCAGACTACTTGCTGAGCAGGGAGCCTGAGGCAGGGCTGGATCCCAGGACCCCAAGATCATGACCTGAGCTGAAGGTAGCTACTTAACTGACTGAGCCACCCAGGTGACCCTCAAAATGCAGTTCTTAAGGAGTAAATGATCTTCGTCCTCCTCCTCCTCCCCCTCCTCGTCCACCTCCTCCTCTTCCATCTTCAGTGCACGGGAAAGAGAAATTCAATAAGAAGTTCAACACAAATAGTTATTTGACAGGAAGAGTGGAAAATAACCATATTTAATTAGAAAGACACTGTCTAAACAATGTGGCTGCTACATTTGTTATGTGATATTCACAGAGAAAGGCAGTTTTAGAGGTAAATAAAATATAATTTTATTAATGCCAGAAGTATTGAGATGCTGGGGCTTTTAAAAAAGACAGATCTTTGATTGAATTTATGCCAATGAACTGCCTGGGCAAATTTTGTCAAAAAATAAGTTACTGAGTGGAACCACTAATGTTCCCTCGGTGTAGCAACGAATTTATCCCTATACTGATAAGAAATGGCCCAGGTATATGAAGTAGCCAATACACTGTGACGGTCTTTCTAACCAAAATCTAGTTCTTATTTCTTATCTTCTTAACATCTCTGTATCTCTATATCATCTTAGTCTTTCTAAGAAAAGCATCTTTTTCCTTACTCTCTTTTGCCTTTTCCCTTTTCCATTATCCATTCTTTCCTATTGTATACTTCAGAATCAGTGTTGCATTATTCGTGTTTGAGGGTTAAATGGAAACTTTATTCTGTGGGATTCCAAGTGCTTTTTTTCTTTGTTTTCCATTAAAATCATCCAAGTTCTCTATAATTATGTTGGTCAGGGGGTTTTATTCAATAAAATACCACTATTCAAAAGAAGCAAATAGAAGGTAGTCTGCTAGGCTCGTTATTGACAGCAAGAGCCTGTTGTCTGTGTTCAAGATTGAGTAATAATCCATTGTTATAGAGTTTATTAATTCCACTAAAGCCTCTAATATAAGCTCATATTAATTGTATCTTTAAGCTTCATTCCTCAGCTTAGCAATGCTGAAATTTCCTAATTGGAATCTGGACTGTAATTATAACTTACTTAGCTGGAATTTACAAAGTATGCTGCGTCTTATAACTCTTAAAGTTGAATCCCAAGTCAAAACTTTTGAAACAAAGGCATGAAAGGGCCTGACCTATGTTTATAAAATGTTGTCATTTTATACACAATATCCTCTCTCAAAGTATGGTCATTTACACTCCTGCAATACTGTCCGCATAGGTAAATGTTCCTTTTCAATTTTTTGAAGAAAAAAAGTCTTACAAATTCAGTAAATAAAGCTGAGAAGATCCTTAAAAATGTTGAAAATACAAAATCCTCTAAAGGAGAGCTCCTTTAACTTGTATTACACATCTCACAACCATCTTATGTGTTGAAGCTTTTCAGATGAGGAACATACCAGCAGGGACTCAAGACTCAAATCCTTGGGCTCAAGCTGAGACTTATGCTTCACCACCAGCATAGGGAGTTGAAGTCAATAGGACACACTGTCTCTAAAAAATACAATTAGCACTGAGAGAATGGCCTCAGACACATGGTGCTACTAAAAATTCAGTGACGGATTTGACCCCTATACAGGTGTCTGCTGGCTTCTCCCAAATTCTATAATCTAAAATATAGGCTGGTTAAGATGGTGGTATTTTTATGGCAAGGAGCCATGACAATAATTCAAAGTGCAAGCATTTCTGATAATACATTAGAAATACTGTCTTCACCAAAGGAAGACAGTAAATTCAATTAATCTGATTATTCTAAATGATATTTATGTAATCTTCTAATGTATAAAATGATAAATACATGTAGAAAATACCATAGATAAATTTTGAACTAAACATGCAGAGACAAATAGCAAATTTAAATAGGATTGGGATATTGTTTGGTATGTTCCACTTTCTCTGGTTATTTCTCTTATTTAGAATTATGGAGTGGGGGAAGAGAAGCAAACACAAGATGCTGGGTTAAAATGTATTGACAATTCAAGCTTGATATACTTATCTGTTATTGTTGCCATTGTTAATAATGACTATAATTTACTGAGTATAACTACAGACCAAACATTAAACAAAACACATTTATCATTTGTTAAACAAGTAAAGAAACTAAGGTTGAGAGAGACTAGGTAACATCTCCATGTGTATACTTTACTAGATAAAGGTGTATCTGGGTTTGAAGGTAGCCTTTTTGAATTACAAATAATTTTGAATAGTATTTTCAGAGAGAGATAATAAAATTGCTACACCATAGATTATAAGAATCAAATAAAATGATGTGTCTGAATAAACTTTGTAAATAAGAAAGCATGAAATAACACTACTATTATCCTGCATAAAGAAGACTAAGCATGCAGTCTAGTAGATAAGGCTTACACATGAATACCAGATAAGGTGTAAAGACCAATGGAGAGGAACAAGAGAATGTACCACAGTGTTCTGAGGAGGTACAGGTCTTGTCTAGCTAGGGCAAAGGAAGATTTTTCAGGGTATTACTATTTAAGCCAAACATGGGTATTTGAAAATGAAAGTGAGTGTGGAAAGGCAGTGCCAATTAAAGGAAAATACTGAAGGAAAGCTTCTAGTTAATATATTTAGTGCTATATTTAGTGTTGTAAGAGACATAAAGAAATTTTAGATATAGCCAAGGCTTGCTCTCTGAAAAGTGACTTGTATTCATGAAATAATTGGATGATAGTGCATATGCATGCCAGTTGGGTATCTTAATGGATATCTCTAACTAAAGTTCTGAAAAGAAATTTATTTTCTACTGGAATCTGAGGGTACAGTTTGATGACTCCTCCAGCAGAATTAGGCAGTATCATTTTACAAATTATTCAAAGTTCTAAGGTTAGACATTTTCTTTTCCTTCAGCTGGTCCTTATATTTAACTATGTGAATAATTTCATGTCATGGTTGTTTCAGAAATGTAAATAGAATAGTTAAGATTTACAAAGAAATACCCTTGCTAAGTCAAAAACCATAAAAAAATTCTGAGCCAAGAGGAGTTCTGGAAGAAAATTTTCTTAGTGAGAATGAAGAGAAGTAAAAGTCTCCAATTTTATCTTCCAGAATATTTCCTTCCCTTTGGGGTTCTCAGGCTTTGATTCTTGCTACTTATCTATACTCTATCAAAATGGGGGCCTTTCACTATATGTTCTCATACTTCTCTTTAATTTCATTTCATAGTATTTTGTAAATATTCATTAATAATTTACTTTGCATGAGACACCATGCTTTGTTACATTATAAAATTTATCTCATTGAATCCCCACAAAACTATAAGATATTGTGTACTTTTATATATTATTATAATTTCCATTTTCATCTGAGGAAAATTTAGATTGGAAGAGATTAAGCAACCTGCTCTAAATTACACAGGAAGTAAGTGGTCTTGCTAGGATTCAAATCAAGGTATCCTCTTGCTTGCTATTTCACACTCATTTACTCATGATCATATGTGCTTAATACCTATCTCTCAGACTGTCAGTCCCTCAAGGTAGCATGCTTATTTGATTTACTGTTGTATTTCCAAGGTCTATCCTGGTGTTTCATACATGGTAGACAAAAAATAAAGATCTGTGTTGCAGGATTAAAAACCGAATAATGGCATAATGAGAAAATGAACTTAAAGATCATAAAAATGAATAGGACATTTTGAAAGATTTCCATTTCTGGCCAAGATGGATAAAAAGGGGCCAGATAGACCTCATGACTGAAACAACTCAGACACTAGATAAATTATATTTTTAAAAATGTTTCTAAAGATATTTGTACATAAGGCAATGAAGGATAGCAGTCCTTAATATGAGAAACAAAAGAGGTTAAGCCCTACAATCATTCTAGCTTAATGTCTGAATGTTTCCAGGCAACAACACAGGAAAGGGGAACCCAGGTGGAGCCAGGTAGTCTCCTTGCATTGAGAAAGTAGACCTTAGAGTCCAGAAAGGTCAAGGTAGCTAAAGTTCACAGTGCAGAGACCAGGATAAAAGAGAACTAATCAGAGTCAAAACTCTGGAAATCAGAAAAGGGTCCCCCTTGAAGACTCAGCTGTGTACTGCGTACTGATTAAATGGTACTTAATTGTGGAAGCTATCCAAGGACATAGAAAGAACCACCTGAAAGAGTTAGGAGAAACAATTTCTAAAATTCACACAGAGCACACAATGTTTCTGTTCCTATTCCGCTTAGTCAGAGTAGAAAACCTCATAATCCATAGATCATCGAAGAGAGTATTCAATGGTTTTATCCTCAGTAGTTTTGAAAAATTAGCCCTATGCTAAACATGCTCTGCTCTTGTTTGTCAAATCTTAAAAGTAAGAATGAAAAGGAGCAATCAGTTTCCAAGTAACTTAATTGCATCCTCAAAATAATTCAAGGACATTTATAGAAACAAAATATTTTAAATATACTCCTCAATAAGGTAAAATTAGTGCTCGCTTCGGCAGCACATATACTCAATAAGGTAAAATTAATAATCTCTGGAATCCCACCAAACATTCCCTGGCATAAAAAGAAGTAAGAAACACAATTTATGGGACACCTGGGTGGCTCATTCATTAAGCATCTGCCTTCGGCTCAGGTCATGATCCCGGGGTCCTGGGATCGAGCCCCACATCGGGCTCCGTGCTCAATGGGGAGTCTACTTCTCCCTCCCCCTGCTCATGTGTGCTCTCTCTCTCTCTCTCCCCCTCTAAAATAAATAAATAAAATCTTTAAAAAAAAAAAAGAAACACAATTTATAAGAAGGGGAAAAAAATCAAATGAAACAGACCCAGAAATGACACAGATGATGGAATTAGTAGATAAGGGCATAAAAACAGTTATTACAACTGTATTCCATATGCACAATAATCTAGAGAAAAAATGAGCATACTAAACAGAAATATGGAAGATATAAAAAGACATAAATCGAATTTGTAAGAATAGAAACTATAATGCCTGAGAAAAAAATATGTGGAATTGGATAAATGGCAAATAGATACTGCAGGAGAATATATTAGTGAATTTGAAGACATAGCAGGGCTATAAACCCACAGAAGCAAGATGCTCCATAAACCCGAATCACAAGAAACATGAAAAAATGAAAAAAAAATAAGAGACAAAACAAAACAAAAACAAACGATAACAAAAAACTACACCAATGTACTTCAAAACTAACTTACTTTAAAACCAGTGATAAAGCCATTTTAAAAATGGTTAAATGAGGGGCGCCTGGGTGGCTCAGTCATTAAGCATCTGCCTTCAGCTCAGGTCATGATCCCAGGGTCCTGAGATCGAGCTTCGCATTGGGCTCCCTGCTCTGTGGGAAGCCTGTTTTTCCCTCTCCTGCTCCCCCTGCTGTGTTCCCTCTCTGGCTGTCTCTCTCTCTGTCAAATAAATAAAAATAAAATCTTTAAAAATAAATAAATAAAGTAAATAAATAAATAAATAAAAATTGTTAAATGAGGGGAAACATTACATATGGAGGAAGAAAAATGAGAATAACAGCAAATATAATGCTGGAAACAATTGAAGCCCAAAGACAGTGGAGCAACATCTTTAAAAAGCTGAAAGGGCACCTGAGTGGCTCAATTGGTTAAGCATCTGCCTTTGCCTCAGGTCATGATCTCAGGGTCCTGGGATCCAGTCCCACATTGGACTCCCTGCTCAGCAGGAGTCTGCTTCTCCTTCTCCCTCTGTCTTTCCTCCCTGCTCGTGCTCTCTTTCTCTCTCTCAAATAAATAAATAA
The DNA here is from genome assembly GCF_004348235.1 of Phoca vitulina. Classification (NCBI taxonomy): domain Eukaryota; kingdom Metazoa; phylum Chordata; class Mammalia; order Carnivora; family Phocidae; genus Phoca; species Phoca vitulina. The sequence goes on from NW_022589711.1 coordinate 53,198,001, forward strand.
AATCTATAATAATAATAATAAATAAGAAGAAGAAGAAGAAGAAAGAACTGAAAGAAAAATACGTAACTACAAAATTCTCTACCCAGCAAAAATATTTTTAAAAAAATAAAGGTGAAGGAAAGACTTATTTTAGACAGAGAAGCTAAAGGAATATGTCACCAGAAGACAAGCACAACAAAAATGTAAGGGAAGTGCTTCATGTCAAAAGGAAACTATCTCAGATGGGAATCTGCATCTACATGCAGAATGACAATCACCCAAAATGGTAGCTACTTGGCTAAATATAATGTTTTTAGGTAAAATCTCTTTAAAAAATAATTGGCAAAATAATTGAAATATAGTACAAAAGCCTCAACAGAAAAAAAAGAAGTATACTGTTGGAAAGTTCTTATACTATATAAGAAGTTGTATGTTATCACATGGAAATCATACAAATTATACAAAAAGAATGATTATTTAAATTGCCAAAATCAGCAATCAATGAAAGACATCAGTACTGACTGAAATAAATTTTAAAAAATTATAAGAAAAATCATCAACATTTTTAAAAAATTGGACAATTTTGACAAGATGGACAAATTCCTACAAAAGTAAAAATTAGCAAAACTGACTCAAGAGGAAATAGAAAGTCTGAATACATATATAACAAATAAAGAAAATTACGTAATTAAAAATCTTCCCACAAAGAAAAGCTGAGGCTTGCATGGCTTCAAAGGTGAATTCAATCAAATATTAAATAAAAAGTAGTAACAAGCTTTGACAAATTGTTTCAGAAAACAGAGAAAGCACAATTTCCAACTCGTTGTATGAGCCAATATTACTCTGATATCAAAACTAGACAATGATCTCATAAAAAAAGAAAAATACAGATAAATAACAGTTGTGCACATAGATGCATAAATTGTTTAACATAATCCTAGCAAAACAAATCTAACAATATAAAAAATATTATATAAGAAAATAATACCATTTATAATTGCATCAAAAAGAATAAAAAACCTAGAAATAAATTTAACCAAGGAGGTGAAAGACCTGTATTCTGAAAACTATAAGACATTGATGAAAGAAAGTGAAGATGACACAAACAAATGGAAAGTTATATATGTTCATGGATTGGAAGAGTTAATATTAAAATGTCCATACTACCCAGAGCAATCTGCTGGTTCAATATAATCCCTACCATATATTTGAAGACAAGAAAAGGGAAATTTATGGAGAGAGATATCAAATGTTGGAGGGTGTAGAAATGTTCTCTACTCATTGAAAGATGGGTTTGTAGTAGGCAGATGATCCGGTTACCTATTGCTGCAAAACAAACCACCCCCAAACAAAATCATTTTTATCATACTTAAGATTCTGTGCATAAGGAATTAGGGCTGGGCTCAGAAAGCATGGTTTGTCTGTGTTCCACAGTGTTTAGAGCCTCAGCCGGGAAGATTTGAAAAGCAGGGAGCTGGAATCATCTGGAGACTTCTTCACTCACATGTCACATGCTTGGGCAGAGATGACTCAAATGGCTTCCTCCCTCCATATAGTCTCAGATCTTCTGAATGTGGCTGGCCTCTCTATTATCAGCTGTCCAGGGATGGTGGCCTCAATGTAGTAGGATTTCTAACACGGCAGCTCAGGTCTCCAAGAAGGAATGTTTCAATGAACAAGATGGAAGCTTCATGGCTTTTTTTAATCCACCCTTACTTCGCACCCCTTCCACCTATTTGTCAAGGAAGTCACAAGCTCATCCAGATTTAAGGGGAGGGAACATAGATACCTACCTAAAACCACAACAATTTTAGAGAGAAGAAAATCACAGATTTATGGAAGTGATGGATAATTAGCACCCTCCTCATTTTCTCAGCAAAACACATGACACATTTAATTGTTAAAACACGCATGGGGTCAGGGGGTAGATGAGGATGAGAAAAAGAAGAACTCGTGATTTGATATGAGGGGAAAAGTTCTGGAAAAGCCACTATGATTGAGAAATCAATCAGCAAAATGTGCAAATTTTGAGATTCTTCTGGGACTGAGAAAAATAGTGAAATGAGAAAGAAGTTTAAAATTCAATTTATTAATCAAACTCATGGAGAAAATACCATTAGCAAAGTAAAAATGTAAACAAATTGGGGGAAATACCTAAAAATGGACAGCCATTTTTTAAATATTGAAAGATCTCAAAAGTTAATAAGACCAATGGCCCAAGGTAGAAGAACATAGTGTTCTAATAATGAACTAACATCAGATGTAAGCCTGCAGCATTATGTGAAAACTAGGCATAACTTCTTATATGATTATTAGGTTAGATTAGAAAATAAGAATTAAAAAAGGAGGCTCTTTCTCAGGTTTAAGAATTTTTTTGTTAAGCGGTTTTTAGACGATGACTATGAAGCACAAGAGAAATTTGACATCTTTTCATCATGTTTGCTGAAGGCATCAGGAACATACTTGAGTTTCAAACAAGCCTTGAGTAGCATGTACTTTGTTATAGGAGATTTTATGTGGGAAAGTTGGAGAATATTTCTACTGTGAACAGAATAAGAGAAGAACTTCATAAACTTTATTACGAAAAATATGTTTTGAATAATTTTAATTTATTACACTCACAGAACACATGAATATGCACACTGGTAATTGCTGCATTTGTAAGTTCATAAACTCAGGTTTCCCTTTGAATAGCAGAATACAGAGAAACCATCCGTTCCCAAATGCTGCTCTCTCTTTATCCCAACAGGTGGGCTTCAGGCTTTTCTATACACGTAGTTATTGCTGGACAAATCTTTCTCCCTTTCTCTAAGCCATTTGCCCCTCCCTTGAGCTCCAGTTCTTTATGATGAGATGACTCATTAAGCTTTCTTCCCTGCAGGGAGCTGACACCCAATTAATGAGCTGACACTGTTCTGTGTCTGCTCTCACTAGTGCAATAAGGCTCTGTTTACAAACACAGGCTGTTGTGCCTGTTAGGGAGGGCAGGTTAAAATCCCCCTGCTGGGCCAGTTTGTTCAAAATCATAAGGCTTCTTTAAACAATGTCTTTGTGCCTTAAACATCAGACATACTGCTTTCAGCAGGATGCAAGTCACCCTAATGGCAACACCCTGTTTGGCGGGAAAGGGACCAATGGCCAAAGCTTTTTGATTATAAATATTATAAACAGTAATATTTTATTGCAAAATTGTTCTCAATGCTATATAATGGTAGACAATTGTGTACTTTTAAGATGAAATTTCAGGTTTGAAGACTTTTTTTTTCCAACTAAAAGTGTGGTTAAATCTAAACTCCATCTGTGTTTTCCTCCCTCCACTTAAAATTCCATCTGCCCTTCTCCATTTGGCAAACTACTATCTAACCTCAGGCCCCACATAAAATATCATCTCTGTGAAATCTTTCTTGAATTCCTCAGGAAGGGGTAACTCTCTAAAGAGTTTCTGCAAGAATTTTTAAATAGTCCTGTAGTGGCATATCACAATTAGCTCCCTTTTAATACTTCTTCATTAAAGAAATGGCTAAGATATAGCATAGTGCATGACACATAATATGTGCTTGCTTAGGATTCCAGTACTGTGAATATGGGTTTCCTACAATTGTGCTCTATACCTATTGGTACCACTGTTATTTCATCTTACACCTAAAGAACTCATTGCTTACTAAAATCATTTCTCTTTCTATTTAGTCTGTATTCCATGTCTTTCCCACATGACTAGTTAGTTATCTAGATCAACCATATCAGCACCTGTGTAAAACTAGTAGGCAGGTATAGTGCCAGCCATGAGCCTTCTCCTTCCAACTAAGTTTGGTATAAAGAACGTAACAGACTTCAACAAATTCTGGGCTATGAATGACAATTGGAACTGACCTCCAGCTATGCATGTCACAATTGTCATGTCTCAATCTCTGAGGTCAGTGTAACTAGATTTGAGAGAGAGAGGGAGAGAAAGTGAGAGAGAGAGAAAGAATTCAGAAGTGAGAGTCCAAAAGTGCTAGATGTAGATAAAGCACAGGTCATGCTGAGTCTAACAAACTATCTTAAGGATTTTAGTCTTTATCATCAGGACAATGTGAAAATATTAGATGGTTTTAAACAAAGATAGATAATAAGATGAAATTCACATTCCTAAAATATTGTTTTTGTAGCATTGTGGAGTTTGGATTGGAGGAAGGTCTCAGTGGATATGGGAAGACCCAGTTTGGAATCTACCAGCAGATGAAGATTAGGTAGGTTGGGCAAGTTTGATGGTGGTGCTGAGTGGTATGGTTGTGACAGAGGTGAAAAGATGTGATAGGTTTGAGACATATTTAGGAGATTTAAGTACCAGTTGTTGGTGATAGATGTTATATGAGAAATAAGGTGGGGAAGTAAGATTTGTCACGATTTCTAGCTTTCATACTTGGCTGGATGGTGGTGTCACTGACTGAGTGAGAACACACTGGATAAGGTCCATATTTGGGGGATGGGAGTGGGATGCAAGAGCAGGGGTAGGGAGTTGCTGACAGATTCCTGAGTTCACTTTCGTATATGTTGGATTTGAAGTGTTTTGAAGATACCTAATTGGATTAGAAGGCGTGGTAGATTTTTGCATCTAGAACTAAGAAAAAAGTCTACACAGAGATATGTATTTATAGTCCCCTGCTTATAGTTGGTAGCTGAAGGCATGGACATTGATGAAAAAACTTAGGAAAAGGGTACAATGTAAAGATAAGAAGGGCTAGGGTTGAGTTTTGAAAAATCTTAATGTATAATGGTCAGATATGGGGGAACAAAGGATTGGTAACAGAGAGGAGTCGCTCAAGGGGAGAAAAACAACTCTAGCTGTGTTGCATCAAGAAATGAGGGATGAGGGAATTTCAAAGAGAAAGAAAGAGTTACCAAATGCTGCTGAGAGGTCAGTTAAGGTAAGGATTGAAAATTGCCCATTGAATTTAGCAACGTGAACTTATCTGTTACATTAGCAGGAGCTGTTTCTGTGATGGAAGCAAAATCCAGATTGGAGTGAGTTTAAGAATTAGTGCAAGATGAAGAAATAGAAACATTGAACATAAGCAACTTGTTTTGTTTTGTTTTTAATTGTGGTAAAATATATATAAACATAAAACATCAATTAAATCATTTTAAGTGGCATTAACTACACATTTTTATACAACCATCACCACCAGCCCTCTCTAGTTTTTTATCTTCCTAAACTGAAACTTAGTATCCACTGAATGCTAACTCCCCATTCCCCTTTCCTCCCAGCAATTTAAAATAAATGAAAACAAAGGGAGGAAATAGGCAAGTGGTAGAAAAGGACAAGGAGTTGGGAGTGCTCCATCACCTTTCTTTTTTCTTTTTCTTTCTTTCTTTCTTTCTTTCTTTCTTTCTTTCTTTCTTTCTTTCTTTCTTTCTTTCTTTCTTTCTTTTTTTTTTTTTGACTGAAAGAGACAAATGTTTAAAAGTTCATGAGAAGAATCCATCTGAGGCAATCAATAATGCAAGCTTCCCAAGAAGAAATAATGAAATGAGATCTATTAACAATGGAAATTAAAGCCTTAAATAGAAAAAGGGACCCTTTCTTTATGGAAGCAAGGAAAAGGAAACTAGAGAAGCTACAGATTTAAGTAAATTAATGTTTGGCATCAAGAAAACTGGGAAAGTCCTCTGTGGCTCTTTATATTCTTTTTATGAATTTCAAGGAGGAGATCATGAACGAACTTTGAAGGGGTTGGGAGTTTTTGGAATTTTGAACAAAGTAGAGCTGGTTTGATAAAGTTGCTATAGACCGTAGCAGAATGATTTAATCAGAATAGGAAAGTTGCTGAGTTGACAACAGATATTCCATCACAAAGAACTTCTCACATGTTAGATATATGTTCAAACAGTTCTTTTTTTTTTTTTTTTTAAAGATTTTATTTATTTATTTGACAGAGAGAGGGGAACACAAGCAGGGGGAGTGGGAGAGGGAGAAGCAGGCCTCCCAACAAGCAGGGAGCCTACGGGTGGCTCGATCCCAGGAGCCTGGGATCATGACCTGAGCTGAAGGCAGACGCTTTAATGACAGCCACCCATGCACCCCCAAACAGTTCTTTTATACCACATCTATTAAATGAGCTGCATGACACCAGACAATGTACTACTCACAAGTGATCACAAAGTGAACAAGATAGAGCCCATTCCCTCAAGGATCCCATAAAGTCAGATAACAAATAACTGTTATTTACCTACTTTGTACTGCCTCTGAATACTAAGGCCTGGGTCCCTAAGATATTTCTCTGGAGATAGAGATAAATAATATAGGCAGAAAAACAATTTGTCATGGTGTTTCCACTGGCTGAAAAGTAAAAGCCTAAATAGAATTTGGAGGTTAAAATATTACTGCAATAAAAGTAAAGACTAAGCAATTTGTTTTTCTTTTCCAAAATTCTGATATTGACCAAGTCCAAACAGAGTTTCCAATGTATTCAACAGTCTCCCAGTGAATGTGGAGTCAGTGCCCCAATTCCCATTTAGTGTACTCTCCAGTTTCTACAAATCCTGATTATAAAGAAGGCATAGGAACAGTGAAAGAACTCAAAGCTATAAAATTAGAAACAACAAAATGAATTTAAAATTTGAATAAAAATTGTTTTATTCAATGAAATAGCCATGAATTCAAATTAAATCATAATGTATATTGAGTTCATACTGTAAACTAGGAATTAATCTAAAAACCTTACATGAATGAGCTCAATTCTCAGTACATACTTTTGATACTATTTGGATGCTATTCTTATTCTCATTTCACAAATGAGAGAACTGACATTGAGAAAATCTAAGAAATATTTCTTGGGATTCATAGTTAGTGAGTGGTAGAGGCAGACTTTGACCTGAGAAATCTATTTTAGAGTTTGGGTACTTTATACCATCTCTCAGCCACTACTCTATGCTAGATAAATACTGAAAAATATGAGAGCCAGCATATACTTCCTTAAACTGAAAACAGATATATACTTCCCTAAAGGAGATGTTCTGGCCCTGAGAGATTCATCCAATAGTCCTTTGGTCAAGGCAACAAGATACCACTCTAGACCTTGTTTCACTCAAGAAACCTTAGGCTGGAAGACAAATGAGAATGAGAGAGTTTTTATGATCTTAGACCTAGTCTCTTTTTTATTGAGAAAGTATGTTGGAAGTAAATGGGGAGAAGGAGGAAGAGAAATCTGGAACTTCTAGATCTTAACTTAAAAAATCTGTAGCCAGATGGTTTATAAGTGTCCAAGTCTTAAATCTTAGTTGGCTGTGAACTATGGCTACCATATTGCTGCCACACTTCAGTCTTATTTGAATATCTTGCTAATTTGAAAAGCCCTCTGTGGCCAAGACTATCAGGAAATTTGGGTTTGGACACTAATTTGATATAGTGATCTGAATCACATGAATCTCTAATGTTCTTTCCACCACTGAATATCTGTAATTTATTAAATGTATTCTTCAGGTTTCAAAATTTAGGCAATTTATTGCTAATTTGTGCTTTTTCAAAAAGATTTATTTAATTATTTGGGAGAGAGAGAGAGTGAGAGACAGAGCAAGTAGGGGTAGGGGCAGAGGGAAAGAATCTCAAGCAGACTCCCCACTGAGCACAGAGCCGAACGGGGGGCTCCATCTCATGACCCTGAGATCGTGACCTGAGCAGAAATCAAGAGTTGGATGCTTAATTGTCTGAGCCACCCAGGCACCCCTAAATTTGTGCTTTTTAATTTGATTCTGCAAGAATCCATTATGGTCATATTGTGTAGTCAATTTGTGTATAATGGAAACATTGATATACAAGTATTTATTTTTCATATATTCCTTCTGCAAAAATTTACTAAGTGAGACTTTAGACATAGTGTTAATTAGTGAAATATAAAGATATATTAATCATTATTGCATCATATTACAAAATTATAAATGCATGGCACTCTGTATATTTTATCATATCATCCTTGCAAGAATCTGTAAGGTTATTAACATTGTTATTTTATGCCAAAAGAGACTGAGACTGAAAAGTTAAGCAACTTGACCAAAGTCCTAGAGCTATTTAGAGACAAAGTCAGAATTTGAATCCAGTTTTATCTACATTCAAAGTTCATGTTCTTAATAATTATAAAATATTTTCTATCCTACATGATTGAAGCTGCTTAAGGATATATAGGGAGGCACTTAGACCTGGCATCAATGAATGCTTTAAATACACTAACAGAGTTCAGAGAAAAAGGAATGACTGCTTCCTTGCCAAAAGGAGAACTATGGATCTGGGTTTTGAAGAATGAGTAGAAGATTTCCAGGCAGGGAACCAAAACCAAAACCGAAAACAAAACAAAGCAAATCACTGCACATGCAAGAACAAAGGAAAGTGTGGTTTTACTTAGAGAGCATGGAGTGTGGATAGAGAATTGCCAAGCCTGTGAATGATGGAAATATAAGGGGCGCCTGGGTGGCTCAGTTGGTTAAGCGACTGCCTTCGGCTCAGGTCATGATCCTGGAGTCCCGGGATCGAGTCCCACATCGGGTTCCCTGCTCAGCGGGGAGTCTACTTCTCCCTCTGGCCCTCCCCCTCTCATGCTCTCTCTCTCTCATTCTCTCTCTCAAATAAATAAATAAAATCTTTTAAAAAAAAAAAAAAAAGATGGAAATATAAGCCAAGACTTGAAAAGGAAGTGAGAGCCAGATCATTAAGATTCATGAACACATTACAAAGCAATCAGAGTTTCACTTTTTCTGAGCATAACTATCAAAGCTATTTAATGGAAACTTCAGGAAATATTAAAAGTGCTTTCTTTGGTTCTTTTTGCTTAACAATGTTTCCACCATATCACATCACACCAACCAGCTTACTTAAATTTGCCAGGCATTGGTATCTCCTCAAGATGCGATTCCTACTTTTTAATTAGTCTATAATGTAGTTGAAAAGTGACATTACACACACATGCATACACACACACACACACACACACTACTTAAAACTATGTGTGTATATATATATAATGTTTAAAATGAAATCATACAGCATATATAATTTTCTATGAAACAGAAAGTGACACTTATATAACATTAATAAGTGAAATATAGTCCTGTATGCTAGGACCCTACAAATGGTACAGAAAATATAGGAGCTACATTAATTCAGGTGCAGGAGCAAGATCTTTGAATAAAATAGGTCATGGAAATATGCAAAGTGGTGAAGAGCATGGGTACTAGAATCAGATCAAAGTTCTAACCCCAATAACTTCAAAGTTTGTGTGACCTGGAAGAAATTACTTATCTTTCAGTTTCTTCACAAGTAAATTAACAATTATAGTAAATACACTGCTTAAAGTGTAATAAATGATCAAACAATATTGGTTAGAAAGATCGGAAATTGTTGATAGTCATTGAAAAAGGAGGAAAATAGGAAATGAGACAGAGGAGAGAGGTATGTCCAAGGCTGTGAGTACCTGGAGTGAGTAGAGAAGTTGAGAAATCCAGATAGAGTTGGGTATGCCAGGATCATAATGGAGGCAGCCTAGGAGCATAATGGAGAAAAAACTGAATCCCCTACTGGACCATTTTGACAGTTTTCTACCTCAAGCAAGTAGCCATTCTTCTGAAACTTAGTTTGTTGATCTGTAAAATAGGTTTTATTATTCAGAAGCATTTAGGAGAGTATATAGCATAGGAAAAATGTATTATTAAAACATGTATTATTAAGACATCTGTCTTACACTGAACACTTGTATGACAACCTTGTTCATATCTATCACTTGCATGTGTATGATCCATTACTATATTGGAAGATAGACCTGGCTCCAACATTTAGCCATTGGTGAAAATGTCTTGCCACCAAATTAGTGGTAAAGAGCTCTTTCCTACTAGTCAGGTCTACAAATTTTAGAAAAGCATCCTACCAAGATTTAGGATCAAATGAAGGCAGTCAAGTCCCTTTAGGTCTAGAATCACCCAGAGCCACAATGTATATATATCACACATATTAAATAATTTTTGAAATTCTGCAGGAATAAAGTCTTCTGAACTCTGTTTATTCTGACTTCTTCACACTTATTTGAGCCCTGGGCTATTTTTATCATTAAGTATTTACTAATATTTAATGGAACTATGGAACCCATGGCCCTACTTTGTTAGAACCACAGAACAGAGCTGCAGTCCTCCTAAAACTTGACTGGGACAGCAGGATCTGCTTCCACCTGGCCGTTCACAGAGGCCTCAATACTTCTTCACACGGGCCTCTTCCTGTGGCTGCCTGAGTGTCCCCAAGACACGGCTGTTGGCTTCCTCCACAATGAGTGATCCCAGAGAGATGGCAAGGCAGAAGCCATGACGTTTTTCATGAGGAAGTCTTAAAGTGACCCACGTGATTATGTCTGGCATAATCCATTTGTTCCAAGGGAGTCATTAAGTCTAGTCTTCACTCAAGGACAGAAGCATTGGGCTCCATCTCTTGAAGAAAGGAGTGTCAGAGAAGTTGTGAACATATTTTTAAACTACTGTATTGCCCTTTTGAATGTGAGTGAAGAAACTCAGAAGCCTGCCTGTGTGCTTGGTCACCTCTTTGTTGCTCACTACCACTTTAGGTTTTCACTAGAGAAATCCCAGTCTCCCTCAGAAAGGAGTTTAAAACCATTATTAGCCTAGATAATTCTTAATGCAGAAAATGTTTCAGTTGCAAGTAAATAACGATGTTCCTTGTCTACTTTAACATAGATAATGATTTTTGTGAATTCTGGTAAAATTTTACTGAGAAAGACTTTAATCACTTAGATATTTTCTGAAGTACAATCAGAAGGTCCTAGTTTTGTTTAGTCTTCAACTGAATAAAAAGTTTTACTAGCCATGAAGTGTTGACATCCTGAGACAATTGATAAACGTAGGAAGTTTGATTTAAGAATGGCTCCTATGCTAATCATTAAAACAACAAAACATGCCCTAAGCAAGATAAGGTTCTCTTATTTATACATAAAATTACAGTAATAACAACTTGATTTTTTTATCATAAGTCTACTGTATATTTCTATCCAATTATTCTAAAAATTTAAATATACATATAGAACTTTTCATGTAAGAAACATGTGGCAGACATCCTGGGTTTTGGTCTCAATTGTGTGAACTTGAGCATCACATCACTGTAATCAATCTGGTTCTCTTCTGTAAACATAAAATTAAAAAAAAGTTGTTGAATTAAATGGTCTAAATGCTCTCTTGTGCAAATAGTCTCTGGTTCTAAAATTCCCACTTCTAGTTTAAAGTAAATCCTGGAGGGCGCCTGGGTGGCTCAGTTGGTTAAGCGACTGCCTTCGGCTCAGGTCATGATCCTGGAGTCCCGGGATCGAGTCCCACATCGGGCTCCCTGCTCAGCGGGGAGTCTGCTTCTCCCTCTGACCCTCCTCCCTCTCATGCTCTCTGTCTCTCATTGTCTCTCTCGCAAATAAATAAAATCTTAAAAAAAAAAAAAAGTAAATCCTGGAAAAATCTTAAAGCTATAGGCAGTTATTTCTAAGGGGACAAGTAGAGGATATATGGTGTGCGTGTGTGTGTGTGTGTTTTAGAGAGAGGGAGAGAGAATGGGGTGGGGGGCAGAAGGAGAGGGAGAGAGAGAATCTTAAGCTGGTTCCACACCCAGCATGGAGCCTGATGTGGGGCTCTCAATCTCATGACCCTGACATCATGACCGGAACTGAAATCAAGAGTTGGACACTTAACCAACTGAGCCACCCAGGTACCCCAAGGATATATGTTTTAAATGAATAAAAATACATGAGATAATATTCAGGAAAGCATATTTTTTAATTTGTCTGTTAAAAGCAAAATATATAATCAAAATGTTACACATGATTCCATGGAAAACACACAGGTATTCTTAATATTGATAGAAAGCTTTATCTTTATACAAGTTTCAAATAGATATTTTCTCCATTAAAATAAACTATCTTAATGATTGAAATGGCTTAATGTAAAAGAACAAACAATAAAGCAAACTACCAGGGTGTAGGTGAGTAATAGACATTTATATAAATAAGAAAAAGTGAACTGATTTATGCACCCAGGTCTCAAAATAATACATTGCAGGCACTCGGCCCACAGTTTACTACAAGATAAGCAAACAAAAGTGGATTTAGTAGTAGTTCAACATTAAGGAATTAGGACCCTTTTGGGTATGATCTTATTATTGATCTGCTCAATAAACTTCCATCAGCTGAAATGAAGGCTCTAGAAAAAAGGATTCTTTTCAGAAGCAAATATATAACACCTGCTGTAGGCAGGGCACCACAATCAAGTGGCACCAGTCAGCTAATCGGACCAATCACATAGATAGTCTGATGAAAACCCATCCTCTTTTGGCCCTATTACAGGTGTTTTTCAAAAATTAGAAGCTCTACAGAGATAGAGCACTGATCTGTGAGTTCCCAGTGTCACCTCTTAGTGTGGGGCAGGCAGGTATATTACTGGAAGCAAACTTCCCTTCACCTAAGAGACCCTATTGAACGCTTTTGCTCTGTGCGATTTCTTTACCTAATGACCTAAATAAGTTCTGTTTTTAGACTTGATAGATCCTCAACTTTTTTGGATTCCCTGTTTCTGTGAAATATACCCTGAGGTTTCAGGCCACCTAAAGACAGTTAGAACTATATGAGAATAATGCATGTCACTGTCTGTCTCATTTTTAGTGAACATATATTTGCACAAAAATTGTGCCAGGCCTGATGCTAAAAACTTTATGTACATTAACTCAATTCATCCTTACACCCACCACCTGTGGTAAATCAGGTGGGACAGGTGCTATTTACAGATGAGGAAACCATAACATAAGGAAGTTAACAATTTTCTCAAGGTCACATTGTTGCTAAGTTACATCCTTGCCCCAAACTAGCAAACTACAGATCCCATGCTCTATACTGTCACACTTCTTGTCTTTCTTATTCCAAGTTTCCTCTGGTTATATTTTCATCAAGATGTAGAATTTTGGGTATTTAAACTGAATTATAGCTAATTCATAAAAGAAAGTCTGCAAAAACCATTCTCAGGAAAACAATAACCATATTCACACACACACACATACACATATTCACTCACACCCAACACTGTTCATGTGTATTTTGTGTAATGGCAGAGCATAGAAATGACTCTACTTAGTCATATCGGTAACTCTTCTCCCATCTATGAGTTCACTAATAAATGCTGTAAAGTTGTTAGTGACACTCTAGTAAGGGAGGCTACATAATCACTTTTATATAATTATCTATGCTATTTGAAGTGATCTGTAAAACATCTATATTATCTACACTACCCTGAGCAACTAACATAAGAAAATCAGTAAGTAAAGGACAAAGATTTGAAAATATTTAGCAGATCTTTCAAGAGCAGTGTTTCCTGGTAGCTAAACTAATCCTCCATAGACATTGTGGAAGTTTTTTTTTTTTTTTTTTTGTATCTAGGAAATTTAGTTTTAGATTAAGTTGAAAAAACTCAGACAACAGATCTAAGAGTCAATGAACAAAAACTGATGATATCCCTATTGATTATGACTGACTTTGAGTGGAAGTCTTTATGGTACAGAGACTACAACACCCTAAATATATGGGTATAAGTGATGGATACCAAGTACAAGTATGGTATACAAATTTGTGGATAATAGAAAAGATATCTTTCTGGTTACAGCTATGCAGTTGAATACCAGACGTGTGTGATTTTCCAGTTTATCTGACAGACATACAATTTAAAGAATATTTCAATCTCCCCAATAAATTCTCAAGAAATCTTCCTTTTCATACAATTGAAAATCCACTTTATTCTTCATCAGACCCAGTCACAATCTAGTCTACTATGTCTCTTCCCTATCCTTTCTACATCTGCCTTTTTCTCTAGGTAATTCAAGTATAAATAGTGTACTTGCATGGCTTTTGCTGAAGGCTCTCCTGCAGCCCTTATTCAAGGCTTCTCCTATGGCAATCAGGCCATAAGAGAATCACGCCAATAAAAGATGACATCTGTGCCTCAGATCATTGTGAACCCTTTCAGGTAGGCCATGTGTTGTACCTTGACCTAAAATCTCATTTCTCTTCCCACCACTGTGGCCAATTAAATGGGGGCCTTGTAAGGAGCCAGTTGACTGGTCGTGTGCCGACTATCACCACAAGAGCTTAAGGGCCACAAATCTCTGTTATTACCAAGCTGTTGCTGCCAGAAGCATGCTGATTCCTGACAAAAAGAATAGATTAGGATCAATCAAATCTCCCCCAGGCTTGTCAGTGGGACTTTTAACCACACCTTCTACCTCAAACTTTCCCCTTTACCTCCTTCCAAACACCTACGCAGCAGCAAGCTAACAAGGTGTCTGCCAAACCATATGTTCATAATTAGTTAACTTCTTGTCTGTCGCTAGAGGCACCACTGATTCAGCAACAGCCCTCAAGGGTGTTGGGCATCCAATAAGACACCACCAACCAGCAACGGCCCCTCCCCTCAGCGGTAGGAGAAGAGGCATACTTAATTCCAGCTGTGGCATTGTTAAGTGAATTAACTTTATCCTCAATTTAAAAAGCCAGCATGAAATCAAAGGAGACTCCAGAAAAGAAAAATAGAGAAAATGAAAAAAAAAAAAAATGCTTGTAAAGGTTAACTCAACAAGTCTGATGAATGAAACTCAACTGGTTGGCCCCATTTAGCCAATCACTGCAAAGCAGGTTTCTGGCACCGTTGTTACTTCTGGCATAATTCTTCCTTTTATTTCCCAGTTCTGTGGTTAAGGTCTCTTGTTACACACAGAGGGGACTGATATAATTGTTTATGAGCCAGTGGAACACATCTTTAGTTAGTAGTGAGGTTACCAGGCAATGAGAAATTAATGTTAGAAACAGCAGTGTACGATGCTGGCTAAGAAATCTCATCTCAAGGTAAGAAGTGCTACATGTAAATTATATTTGCAATCTACTCTTTGAGGCTATAAATGTTTGAGTGTGTCATTTTCTTTATGAAAAAGAGTTGGCAAACAACGTTTTTCAAAAAGTTCTAGGGAAATAAGAATTAAGAATATTTTTTCCCATTAAGGAAAAATATCTAATACTTTGATAAAAATGTACGTTTATTAAATTTATTTAAATAAGAATCACTAATGAATTATTCTTCTTTCAACAAAATTATTTATGTAGATACTCCAATAAATTTATCAATATAAGTTTGCCTAAAGGATTAGAAGTTAATACTAAAGGCATATATGATCCTGAAGTTTAATAGCCAAAATTTGACAATCTCATTTCTTGTTTTGAAGGATTTGGGGAATAAATCTCTAAACTTGAAAAAACTTAAGGGTACTTTTTTTATAACTTAAATTTCATGAACTTTATTTTAATTTATATAAAATAATGTAATTATCTAAATTGGAATAAAATATTAGTTAAGTAAAAATATGTATTCTTAATGTATACACTTAAAATAAAAATTGCTATAAAAATTGAGGGACAAAATGCAATTGGGCAAACAAACAAACAATATTTATGTTTCTACAAACAATACTCATGAGACCAAGATTGTGGATATAAACATACAAGAATATAGAAAAGTTAAATTTAAAAAATAAGACTAGATAATTTCTGTCACAATGAATTATAAAAGAGAAACCAGTTTATTATTTAAGCAATGCTACTCTTAGACTATTGTGATTGTGATGCTGTACTTGATGTTATTAGGAAATCCTTCTGTAAAGTAATCTAAGAATTTTGGACAATGTAAGGGACAGGGGCAGAACAAACCCAAGATCTAGATATCTACCTAGGATAGGTCACTGTTTTTGGTATCAGCTTGAGATCTAATTTCATTGTCAATCACATAATCTTTGCCATTATATTAAATAACCACTGAGGTTGGCAAGGGACTCAGGGGTCTTGAGTAACAGATATTGTCATGATGATATGTGGCTTAAGGTAAATTAAGAAACAACTGATGTGGTTTGGGACCAGGGAATTAGAAAGCATAAGCCAAAGGGAAAATGCAGAAACCACAGATTAGTACAAGTTACGGGCAATTTTCTTAATAAACCCCTTTATGATAATGTCAGACAAGACATTTCAAGCGTCTTCCCTATCCTCTATGGAACAAACAAATTAACAATCACAGCCAAACGTTACCTTTCAAAGACTAGTCACCATCCTAAAAAAATTATATTTTTTTACAACTTATTTGTCTTTAAACAAGCTAACACTTAAAGAACAAGAAAATAATCTGCTAAAAAATGCCCATTGATTAATAAACTCCTTTTTCAGTTTAATCTCTCCAAATTTTCAATTTTGATGTATTTTAAATAAAATAAAGCATGATGTGACTAAAAATGTAATATTGATTCCATAGCCAAAGATATTATTTACAATTCTAAAGTAGGAGGTCTTTATTTTAGCTTTCAATGTGATTGACTTATGATTTAATTTATAATGATTATTGTACTATGGGACATAGAGATATTCAGACTAGAAATGGGAAATAATGTTAGTTAGATTTTAAGAACTGATTTTGAGGAATTTTAACATCTCACAGTCCTGTTACAATAAGAAACAGTGAACCACGGAAGAACAAAAAATGGTGATGTAATGATGAATGAGATGCTTTAACAAAAAACTGGCAGTGGTAAGCAGTGCAGATTGGAGGAAAGCAAAAGGCTGTTGAAGATGCTGTGCTCTATATTCGTGACAGGCCCTTGGGCAAGGAGAGCTGAAATAGGACTAGATGGAAAGAGACAAATATGAGATATATTATTAAGGACTGAATCAGATGGCTGCAGCTAATGAAAGGAGAAATTCAAGATGATAATGCCAAATTGGCAAGCTTGGTAGCAAAAACCATGACAGTGGCAAAAGTGATGTGAAGACAAGGATATTGGAAGTCAGTTTTTTGACAGAGGAAATAGTATAGTTTTAGTCAAATTAAACTTGTGGAGTGATATGCACAATGGGAATAAGTATCTGACAGGTCTAGGTTCTGTTCAGCAGAGGGGGAACATTTTAGTCTGAGAGTTACTGATATGATGAGGATTGCTGGACATGTGTGAATGGTGCACTCTTCAAGGGAGGGGATATAAACCAAGAGGAGCAATATGTCATGCCTTAGGTGTTAATTCCCAGGATAGAGGGGCAGAAGGGAAGAAGTTAGGAATGAGAACATAGGAAGAGAGCTGAAAAGAGTCAGGTAATGGAAACTACTAGAATTAGTGAAATCCTAAAAAGCAAAAAAAAGGTAAAAACATCTCGTGGAGCATTAAAAAAAATGGCTAAAAGTCCGGTTAAATCCAATTAAACATCACTGGAAGTTTTCAAATTCCATTTCTCAAATATGAGAGCCAGTGTAGTCAAAAGTATGGAGTCAGTGTTATACAGAGAGGCAAGATTTTATAATGTATTATTTACTAGTTTATAACCATGCTTATTAGGGGAATGGGTCAATAATTCTCCTTTCTTATGCTTTTCTTGTTCTGGTTTGGATATGGCAGTTATACTAGCTTGATAAGATGAATTGGGGTATCTTTTCTCTTTTTCTCTTCTCTGCAACTATCTGCAATAAACTGAGATTATTAGTTCGTTGAAAATTGGATTAAAAATTCGCCTATAAAACCATCTGAGCCCCAGTATATACGTTAGGCTTTTTAAAAATTTTTTATTTATTTATTTGTCAGAGAGAGAGCACAAGCAGGGGGAGCGGCAGGCAGAGCAGGCAGAGGGAGAAGCAGGCTTCCCACTGAGCAGGGAGCCCGATGCGGGGCTCGATCCCAGGACCCTGGGATCATGACCCAAGCCGAAGGCAACCACTTAACTGAGTGAGCCACCCAGGCTTCCCCCCCAGTATATATGTTAGAAGGGGATTTTCAACTATGTATTTAGTTTCTTTAAAAGTTATCCAGTATTTTGAGTTATTTTTCTCTCTTGAGTCATTTTATTAATTCATATTTCTAAAAGAGTGATTATTCCAAGTTTCCAAAGATATTTGCATTAATAAATTCATAGTATGTTATGAGTTTAAAAGATTTATTTATTTACTTGAGAGAGAGAGAGCATATGGGGGTAAGGGGCTGAGGGAGGGGGGAGAGAGAGAGAGAGGGAATCTTTTTTTTTTAAGATTTTATTTATTTGAGAGAGAGAGAGATAGAGAAAGCATGAGCAGGGGGGGGGGGGGAGGTGCAGAGGGACAAGCAGATTGCCTGCTGTGTGCAGAGCCCTGACCAACCAACTAAGCAGGGCTCCATCCAAGGACCCTGAGATCATGACCTGAGTTGAAGTCATGCAGGTGCCCTGGAAAGAGAGAATCTTAAGCAGACTTCCAACTGAGCATGGAACCTGACATGGGGCTCAATCTCAGGACCCTGAGATCATGACCTGAGCAGAAATCAAGAGTTGGAAGCTTAACTGACTGAGCCACCGAGGCACCCCAGTATGGACCTATATATGTCTATTGGATTAGTTTCTTTCAAAAAATTACTATTGAGCTTGTTGATTAACCAGATATTTTTTCAGTTCTTTGTTGTAATTACTCCTTTTCTTTCTTTATAATTCCTTTTCTTCTACTTTTTAAAATTCTACTTTATTCTGGGTTTTTTTTTTTTTTTTAGATTAAAAGGTTAATGTGTGATTTTTCTTGTTTCCCAGTATTTTCATTTAAGCTTGTGAATCACAATTCTAAATCTTTATTTCACACACATTTTTATGCAAAATTATTTTATTCGGTTCTAAACCTTTTATGATATTTGTTGTGATTTTTTTCTTTAGCTTATTTATTACTTAGACATGTAGACATGGGCTTTACTTTTTTCAGGTGTATTGGCTTTGGTTTATATTCTGATTTCTAGTTTTATTAAAGGGCCAGTAAATTGCTAGAGATTACTCACTAATCTCTGAGTTCAGCAAGGTTAAAGAGTGAGTTCAGCAAGGCTAAAAACTGAATTGTCCAAGATAAAAAAATGACAGAAGCTTGGACCATGGTGGTGGGGTGGGAATGGAAATAATTGGAGTCTTAGGAAGTCATTTAGGATTGAGACTTCATGACTGACAGTAGAAGGTGAGGGTGAGGGAGGAGTCAAGTATGAATTCCTTGATAGATTCTGGCTGGAGCGGCAGAATGGTGGTGTTACCCTTTATCGACCTGGAGAAGGTTGAGAAGGATAGCAACAGTTGCGTTCAGGTTTGGACAAGTTGTGCCTGTGCTACCTCCAAGATAGCAAGTAGGAGATAGCAAGAATGCAATAAATATACAGTCCTTGAGATTCCAAGAATTGCTCAGGCTAAATATATAAATTTTGAAGTCATCAAGATGTAGAAAATCATTGAAACTATGGCGGTAGATCAGTTTGCTCCAGAAAAATTTGTAGACTAACAAAAGTGATGAGACTGAAAGCTTGAGCAATTCCAGTGGTCTGCTAGAAGAGGAGTTGGCAATAGAGATTCTGAAGTCACAGATAGATTGAAGAGGAAGAGGACTTGTGGTATCCTGGTACACAAGAGAAGGAGGTATTTTGAGAAAAAGAAAATCGTGAGCAAAGAGATGTCATTAACAATAAAGTTAAGATGAATAATTGAAAACTATATTAATGCTTAATATATATTATAGTAAATTGAATTATAAACCTATGATTTTCAAACTGAAGTACCCTTAGTATTATGACTAATACTAATTACGACTAATACTAGTATTATGACTATTACTAACAAGGATTTTAATTTAAGAAAGTCCTATGAATTGTACATATTTTGTTGACAGGATTAAATGGAGTTGTCAGATCATTACATCTAGTAGAAATTCTAATAAGAAAATACCATGTAGTGAGTGTCTACCATGCTTCCACAAGAGTGATAATCACTTTACACAAAGCAACTTTGAAAAAATTGTCATTTCTGGAGCACAAAATGATTTTAAACAAATGCTTTAATATAGTAAATCTCTCAATTTTGTTTTGCGATTTCTACTTTGCCAAGCACTTTTCATGTTGCTTAATTTGTCACTCTTGTTGAAAGAAAAAAAGAGATCTCATCTTCTCTTCTCTTCTCTTCTCTCTTCTCTTCTCTTCTCTTCTCTTCTCTTCTCTTCTCTTCTCTTCTCTTCTCCTCTCCTCTCCTCTCCTCTCCTCTCCCCTCCCCTCCCCTCCCCTCCCCTCCTCTCCTCTCCCCTCCCTTCCCCTCCCCTCCCCTCCCCTCCCCTCCTCTTCTCTTCTCTTTTCTCTTCTCATGTATCTGCCTTAACCCTAGAGAAGGACACTTCTGTCGACAATTCTAACTTCTTTCTTCAGTCCCTTTCTTGTGTCTGCCCATAAGAAGAGGAGTTGGTCATTGACTGTACTGAACATGAGTCAGCTCATATTTTGCTGGTAGGCAGTTTCTTTTCTGTAAGAAGGAGGCAAATGCCCTGCTTTCTCTTTAACTTCTTGAAATCAGGCGCCAAAATCTTTATACTTCCTATTCCCATGTGAAAAACACAGCTAGTCACATAGTTATGAGGGTCTAACTTTGCAGTGCAGGCCATACATTTACTCTCTCTCTTCTGTCTGTGCTACAAGGTGAAGGAGAGCAGCTATAAACAATCATGTCATTAGTTGAATAAGTGGAAGTTGTTCCACAAAATAGCCATTCTAGATTTAAAGAAATCTCACTTAGATATCCAGTCCTAAGTACATTCTCTCTTCATATTTTACTGGAGTAACCCTGTGTTGGAGTTTATCAGGTGAACACCCAAATTAGCACATGCATGTGCACACACACACACATACACACACACTCGTTTCCTCATTGGCATATTATTTTTGTATGTGTGTACACTCCCTTAGCAAGTAAGCTCAGGAGAAGAAACAAATTATTATTCATATATTACAAATTTAAAAACTGAAGTCCTGAGGTCTTAGAACTTAACCAAGGTCAAACTGTTAATAAAAACCAGACCTAGGATTTAAATCCAAATCTTTTCAGTTTACTTTTAGTCTTCTTATACCTAATCTGTATTTTTTCACACAGACATTATGTAATTAGTTAAATTTGATTAATCAAAATGTCTGTAGCATTTTTTACATTCTTATATAAGATCTTTGTCATTTTTATTCATCAAGAACTCAAGTATATTATCTATTTTACTAACACCCAGTAATATATGGACTTTATGGATTTCAGAAAAAAACAGTGTTCCAAACTGGAGGAACAGCATTTTGAAAATGGGAGTGGAGTGAGAGAGAGGGGAGAACAAACATTAAATGTTAACATAATTTCCATACCTGAATAGGAAATGAAATATTATCCTATAAGTCACTGGCTTGTCATCTTTACACAAACATTATCAAAATACGAGGTCCTGGCTGATGTTCCCACATCAAAACCTTTACAGATCAGAAAAGACAAGGAGAACAAATGCAGAGTCACACTTAACAAATAGAACAAAACTACAACCATCTCAACCTTGAAATATTATAGTCAGAAATGGCAGCTGATAGCTTCATGGGAATGATAATGAGTTCACAGTAAAAATCCATGCACCTTCTGAGGAGTGTAAACATTCTGGGAGATAAAAAATGTATTATCTGATACTAGAGAAGATAGAGCTAATGGAACAGAAAAAAACAAATATTTAAAACATGGATATAAATATTCTTTGAATTCTAAGGGAGGATGTTAGAAAACAAGAAGCAAGAATTAGAGATATTGGTTGTCAAAAATTTAATAGCTGAAGTAAAAAAAAACTGAAAGAATTAGATAAGAGAATGATACTGCCTAATATTGATATGGATGTTAGGCAGAGACATGTCAGTACTTTCATACTAGGAATACAAGTAATGAAGGAAAATAATGCAAAGAAAGCAGTAAATTAAAAGAATAACTGAGAATTCCTTATATTGAAGCCATAAGATCTTAGACTGAAAAGCTTGGTAGAGTTTCAAGCCTTACAGGGAAAAAAAATCTCAACATCTTAAAGACATACTGATATATAAGAATATCAAAGATAAAACCTAAAGGATTCAAGAGCATAAGAAAGTAGTTTTTAAAAGCAGCAAAGAATCAGATTGTTAGCTCTTCTCGATCTACAGATATGTTGGACTATTTCTTAATAAAAATAAAAATACTAATTAACTTTTCATCTTAACCTATCTTATCCATAGGAGCATGGGTAGATCTCTCTCTCTCTTTTTAAAAGATTTATTCATTTATTTGAGAGAGAGAACATGCAGGGGTGAGGAGCAGAAGGAGAGGGAGAGAGAAACCCAAGCAGACTCCGTGTGGAGTGTCTGGAGCCAGAAGCAGGCTGATCTCACTACCCCAAGATCAGACCTGAGCCAAACCAAGAGTCAGTCACTTAACTAACTGTGCCACCCAGGGCCTAGGAAGATTGGTAGATCTTTATTTGTTCACAAACTTCCCAAAACTGCTTTTTTGGGGATTTAAGAAATAAGCTCATAACATTTTAATTTGAAATGGGTCTTTATCAAATTGCACTTCTTTATTTTTTATAGCATGTTCTTCAAAAAGTACACAGGGACATCATAACTCTCCTTTATAATACCATCAAACAAAAAAGTATCTTAGTTGTGAATAATGGCTTTCAGAATCCTACTCTTATGATTGTACTTCTCTTCCATTGGCTTCTAAAACTGCTTCCTCTTACGTCCACAAATTTGAAGGATAGACTATTCTAGACCTGGTTGGTATTTAAAGCAAATTAAATTAGCCTCATGCTAGAAAGTCATATTAATACCAAATGTCATATTTGCTGAAACATATTTTTTCACGTTTATTTTAAAGTAAAAAGTAGAATCACAATTCTCAATCAGAATGTGGACTATTATTAAGAGACACATATCCCTTACTTAAATCTGGCTCCATTAAAAAAGTCTTCAGGAAGCCCCCTCTAGTGTCTGAAGGATGCAACAGCTCACTGGCAGAGGATTTGAGAGACACACGGATGTGAGAATTTTAGATTGTCTCCTCTAACTTGGCTCTGTGGGACCACGGAGATCATCAACCCCAGTATCCATTCTGTTTACAAATTGGAAAACTAAATGTCCAGTAAGAAAGTGCCTTGTCTAAGGTCACACTGAAAGTCAACAGTATTTATCATGTAGTAGAACTCAGGTCTCCTGACTCAGAGTTCCCAGAAAAATCTATTCTGGCCTGCAGACTTGCATTTGGGTCAAGCAGGCCCAGAGCGAAATATAAGTAAGGAGTTTTGAAGATGTGGGATTTCTTTTTTTTTTTTTTAAGATTTTATTTATTTATTTGACAGAGAGAGACACAGCAAGAGAGGAAACACAAGCAGGGGGAGTGGGAGAGGGAGAAGCAGGCTTCCCACGGAGCCCGGAGCTCAATGTGGGGCTCGACTGTGGGATTTCTTTTAAATGGAAAAGATATAAAAATGAGGAAAGAGCCATTGGGATAAAGGAGATAAAGGAGAAAAAAAGAAAGTTAGCAAAAAGGGCAAAGGAATCATAGTTCTTTAAAGAAGAGAAACCCAGGGATGGGGGAGAAGGATGATGAGTTAAGATTTAACATACTTCAGAATTCATTGGTAGGTGATTGGAAATATTCTTAAAATATTTTATTTGTGGTTCTGAAAACAAGATCACTAATGAAATTTAGCTACTCATTTCCCACTTATTAAAAGTTGTCACCTAGGGGCACCTGGGTGGTTCAGTCGTTAAGCGTCTGCCTTCAGCTTGGGTCATGATCCCAGGGTCCTGGGATCGAGCCCCACATTGGGCTCCCTGCTCTGCGGGAAGCATGCTTCTCCCTCTCCCACTCCCCCTGCTTGTGTTCCCTCTCTTGCTGTGTCTCTCTCTGTCAAATAAATAAAATCTTTAAAAAAAAAAAAAGTTGTTACCTAGCAATTATTTTTATTCTTGTCACCTGTCTCAGTAGAGTTTACTGATAATGCAGAACATGCAAATGTCATTAACAAGCAAGAAACATTGATTTTCCACCCCACACCAGTTCATGATGATGGACTGGCAGTGGTGGTGTGAGCTAAGCTAAAAACAGTCCTCATATATTATCATTGAATAGAATCTGCAACTTTTGGTCTCTTCATCCTTCCCTGAAAATGTATAAAGGGCAAGGCTCCTCTGGAAAATACTCCAAGAATTACCCCTAAAAATGTCAAGTTTGAAACACCCTAGTTACTTTATCCCTGAGTATGACTTTTCTCTGCATACTATTGCTAGGATTAGTCTGCATAAAATATTTAACTATTTCTTGTTAATGAGCATTGAATGTGATAGTGTGCTGTAGGGGTAGAGATGTGCACTGGGGAGGTCATGGTCTCATGGGCAAAACACAAAAGTATGGAAGAGAAGATAGGAACATATCGTGTCTAGTACCTTTTAATTCCAGCCTTTTCTATGCCTTAGAAATGATGGAATGTGATGCTGGAGCACTCTAGTGATGTGTTCCCAATATTGCCAGGTACTAAGCACTCTAGTGATGTGTTCCCAATATTGCCAGGTACCTTACATATGAGTTCCTCCTCACCCATGATACTGGTGTAGAAGGTGAGTGAACAAAGAAGATACATCTTGAACAGCAACTTGACAGAAAGATAAAAATGTTTTAGAGAAAAAGCTGCCACATGGAACAAATAGTATGAGCAGTGAATTAAGAAAGTGCTAGATATGTTTGGGGAAGAGCATGTAAATGGATGAGAATTTCTCAGTCTCTATAATATATTTCATGGGATGGAATTACAAAACTCCTTAAGACTGGCTTATTTACTCATTAATTGAGCTGGTCTGTGCCGGACAAGAATGGTAGGGACTTGGAAATAAATGAACTGTGGTTGCCTCTACTGAATCTATCTATAACCACTCTCATCATTTGCATCACACTGCTGTAAAGTCCCTTTTAAAAATAAAAAGGACTTCATAGGAATTTCATTCTCCACCTCATCTTCAATTTTCATCATCATTATCATAGATGAAGTTAAATACCAAATAAGTAAATTATACTGAGAGCCAAACCTGTGCCATGCACTGTTCTGGGTACTTTCACATGCATTGTCTCATCTTATTTTTATAAAAAACTCTCATCAGTGGGCAGTCCTATTGGCCCACTGGTAAAAGAGAAACAAATAAAGCATCAGAGCATTCCCAGCAAAGGTTCTCCATCATATCTCTTAGCAAGTTGCTATATTTAAGATAGTATATACAATATTGTATGATTCCTATATTTATGAAAGATTTTATTTATTTATTAGCAATAAAAAGCACAAGTTGGGGGGAAGGGCAAAGGGAGAGAGAGAAGCAGGCGCCCCACTGAGCAAGGAGCCTGATCCAGGACTCATCCCAGGACCCTGGGATCATGACCTGAGCCGAAGGCAGAAGCTTAACCGACTGAGCCACACAGGCACCCTTGATTCCTGTATTTTTGTGAATCTCACAGAGTTATACCTATGAAAATTTTATAAATCTAATTGGAATACCATTAAAACTAAAATGCTATAAACATTTTTCCAACCAGCGAATGACTCTATCGTGCTTTAAGATATATGATACCTACTTGCAAAGTACAAGGAAAGTATGATGGGTACACCCACCCTGGTGGAAGATGCGACACACAAGAGATCTAAGTTCAAATTGCAATTCTACCCCTATGGCAAATAATATTTCCTTCAAGATTCCATTTTCCTACTTTTTATTTTTTTAAAGGTTTTATTTATTTGAAAGAGAGAGAGAAAGCATGGGGCGGGGGGGGGGGGGGGAAGGAGCAGAGGAAGAGGGACAAACAGACTCCCTGCAGAACAGGTAGCCCAATACAGAGTGAGGACTCCCCACTGAATGAGGACCCTGAGATCATGACCCAAGCAGAAGTCAGAAGCTTAACCGACTGAGCCATCCACGCACCCCTCCATTTCTCTACTTTTTAAAACACAGTGGAATAACCACCTCATCTCTAAACCACATTATAAAAGCTCTAATTACATCAAATATTGTTGATTGTTTTCACTCTTTGCCACAGCTTCCCTTTCTTACCCACACTCACCATCCTACCCAGAAGCATTCATTTAGTCATAAGAGGGACCCAAATCCAGCAAATTATTCTACAAACGAGTACTCTGAAGGGATGGCTAAAGTAAGTTCTACACTGTATTCAAGAGGAAGAGATCAAAATACATTTAATTAGCTTTGGGACATCTTTCATAACTTCATCTTGTCACATTATCTGACAATAATCCACATCTTTCCAGTATTTTGCTCACTTATTCTTACTATGTTTGATTTCTGCCTTCCATAAGGCATCTAGTTTCTCAACTGTTCTCCCCAATTCTTTCAGTTCTCTTGAGACATTTTTCCTTTATGATCCAACACTCCTACCACTCCTTTACCAAAACCTTCAAATCTGTCACTATATTGAAGTTCCTATAAAACTTTTCAACTAGGGCACCTGGGTGGCTCAGTCATTAAGCGTCTGCCTTCGGCTCAGGTCATGATCCCAGGGTCCTGGGATCGAGCCCCGCATCAGGCTCCCTGCTCCGCAGGAAGCCTGCTTCTCCCTCTCCCACTCCCCCTGCTTGTGTTCTCTCTCTCGCTGTGTCTCTCTCTGTCAAATAAATAAAATCTTTAAAAAACAAAAACAAAAACAAAAAACAAACTTTTCAACAAACCATCAAACATAGATCAATCCATACATCCTTTTGATCTGTCTCTACTCCTATGTTACTGATCACATTATTTAGTTACTATACACCCATGGTCTTTCTCTTTATCTGAACCCTAGAGCTGATGGTGCTTGCTCTCTTTTCCTTCTGTGGCAATTTTTAACCTTCATAGCTTTCTACAAGCCTGTATCTCTATCTCTCAATGGATTTATTGTGTCCTTCTTTGTAGAGAAAAATAGAAATTACCAAGTAGATACTTTCTTAATCTTCTCTCAAGAGTTGTGTCACATCAGTTTTCCACATCTTTTTATCACTAATTAGCCCCTCTACTTATTGAAGTTCTAACCCCTATGCTTTTTATGGATTTTGACTCATATCCTTTCTGTCTTGAAGGGCACTTATTAAAATTTTGCATTTGGATACCCTATGTTCATGTTTATAAGACACAATGTTATTAGGATAACAATTCTTCCAAAAATGATAAAGAGATTCAATATAATCCCAACCAAAACCCAGCAGTCTTTGGAGGAAATTGACAAGCTGACATTGAAATGCAAATGGCCAAGAATAGTCCAGATATTTTTTTTTTTTTTAAGAGAGAGAGATTGAGAGAAAGAGAGTGCGAGAGGTGGAGGACAAAAGGAGGGGGAGAGAGAATCTTAAGCAGGCTCTATGCCCAGGGCAGAGCTGGATGCGGGGCTTTATCTCCTGACCCTGAGATCCTGACCTGAGCTGAAATCAAGAGTCAGAAGCTTAACTGACTGAGCCACCCAGGTGCTCCTAGCCTGGATATCTTTTGAGAACAAAAGATAAGATTTCAAAACTTAGTATAAAATTATAGTGATTAAGACAATGCATTACCGAAGCAAAAAACAAACAAAAACAAGATGAATTGAACAGAATAGGAAATATAAGTTAAACTCAAATATATGATCACTTGATTTATGACTTGTGAAAATGGTAACACTAAAGTGCAATGGAGAAAGATTTCAATCATCTTAACAAAAATACTGAATCAAGTGGATATCTCTGTGGAGAAAGATGAATCTTAACCTCTACCTAACACAATAAAACGTTACATCAGATAGACTTCAGATATAAATGCACAAAGTAAGACAACAAAACCTTCAGAAGAAAAGATAAGGGTAGCCAAAGATTTGGGGTAGCCAAAGATTTGGGGTAGCCAAAGATTTTTAAAACAGGACACAAAAGAATTACCATAAAGGAAATATCGATCAATTAAACAATTTTAACATTCAGAATTTCAGGACATCAGAAAACATCAATCGGAGTGCAAAGGTAATACACTAAGTAGGTGAAGATATTTTTGTTGATAATGAAGCAAATGCTCCCTTAACTTTTGATAGGATTAATGTATGATAAATGGATTTTTGGGTTCTCATTAAATATTTGATTACTTTGGAAACTATTAAGTGCCCAGTAAATGACAGGAGCAGGGTACTAGCATCTTTACACATATTATTTCATTTATTCCAAATCATAACCATGTAAAACTGTGTGGTAATATATTTATAAAGAAATTAAGAAATATATTTATAAAGAAGGATTTAGTAATTTGCTCCCAGTCTCACTTCTAGTAGGAGACAGAGCTATGATTTAAGCCACAGTCTGAATTCAAAGTGCAAATTCTCTATAATGTGTCTTGGTTGACTTTATTCAATAGCTAGATGTGTGCATATTCTGTGTGACCCACTTCACAGATAGAGTGTATCTTAAATTCTAAATAGAAAGAGATTTGAATGTCATTTTTATGCCATTATCCTCAGTGGATTCTTAAATTTGAATAATCTAACAGCTAAGTGGATTTAAGACAATGCTGAAGGGAAACCAGAAGAAGAAAGGAAAACTTCAGTGAAAGAGAAGAAAAGGGGATCCAGAAAAACTCTGATATAGAAAGACATAGAAATGAATGGGAAGACATTATATAGCCCAGAAACAGAAAGTGGTATTTCTGTGTAATGGAAAGACTCTACTAGCCTAGAAATATGGAGAAATATATCCAAGAAAGAGCTGTGCTAGGGTCTCAAGTGTGAGCCTGGCAAAGTCCCGTGATCTTTCTGCTAGTAAGTTCTCTGTCTACAAAGGAGAGAAATGGACCAAAGGATCTCAAATGTTCTTTGCATCTCTGATATTAAATGCATCTCTGTGTGTCTACCAAGTGCTACACATAGGGCAAAGGACATACAGAGCCATTGCAGAGTAAACCAAATTTGTCTACAACTGATGCTTTTCTTTTCCATTTATTTTTCAAAATTATGGATTAGTCATATTTAAGTCAATGCTTTAAAGAATTATAAATCACAATGTTTTTTTTTTCTATAAACTTTTGGTTTCACTTCTATCAGGCATGTGTTTTATATTAAATTGTATTGAGTTCAGTATTAGGAGGACAATGATACTGATTTAGTGGCCCATGTGACTATCTTGGCCATTTTAACATACACTTCTTTCACATGTACACGTTATATTTAGATTTCTTTTGTGTAGATAAATACCATTGTGCAAATCTCTGGGCCACATATATACATGCATACGTGCATGTATGCATGCATACATTCATACATAAATAGAGTGTGAATCAGCCAAAATCCCATAGAGGGCAGTATGGTTTTAGCTGACACAGTATTAAATCCTATTTTGTTGTATAGAATGTAATAACTCTTTTCTTTAAAAAATAAAAGGGTGAGGGGCAGAAGACTTCCAATTATAAAGTTACATATAATCATTGTAAAACCTTTGGAATATGCCAAAGTAAATATAAATTTTAAATAAGCAGTAATTGATGTTTTAAAGACACACACACACATATATATAATCATTTCAGTAATATATATATATTGAGTAATACATGGTAATACATACATATATGTATAAACATTTCAGTAACTCTAAACGGTGAGCATCAACAGGTATTTAATGCTTTCTGGATTAAAAAATGGTTAACTTTACAGAACAAGCAAGTTAAACAAAGTAAATATAAAGACTAATTCTTCTGATTTCTTGGATCTTAGAAAGATCAATGTTCATCAGTATGAAAATAAAATGAACATTATTCTGCTAAAAATAGCAAATCAATAAAAGCATAAAACAAAATGAAGCATACAAATGTTTTATCAATTATTACTTAAATTAGAGATGGACTGCAGTCTCCCATAAAAATACTTGTTTTTAAACTGTATTAAAAAAAATCAGTTTTATGCTATTCATAAGAATCAGAATGAAAATTAATGAAAATCTTAAAGCAAAAGCAATTGAGACAGAGGAAAGGAATAGCAATGTCAGAAAGTCGATTTTATAGTGAAAGCACTAAAGAAGATAGAAAGTGGTCTGGCATGTATTAACAAAAGACATGGGGACCTGGGTGGTTCAGTCAGTTAAGCCACCGACTCTTGATTTAGGCTCCGGTCATGATCTTGGGGTCATGAGATCAAACCCCGCTTCAGGCTCCGCACCCATTGCGGAGACTGCTTAGGATTCTTTGCCTCTCCCTCTGTCCCTGCCCCCCTTGCTCTCTTTCTCTCTCTCTCAAATAAATAAATAAATAAAACATTTTTTTAAAAAGACATTTTGTGAGGAAGATATGCAGTCATAGACCTTTGTATGACAATACAGTAGCTAAATACATGAAGTACATATTAGAATATTGGCAACTTGATGAAAATATACTTAAAATAAGAACTTCCATTATGTTTCTTTTGAAATTTGAGTAAATCTAAGCACTTTGTGAAAATTTACTCATTTAATCCTCACCATAATAACCCTGTGAAGTGGACACAATCCTAACCTCTATTTACATTTGAGAAAAAATACAAAAAAAAACTATTTTTTTAAGAAGTCCAATAAAAATGATAAAGCCTTCATAAGCCTGTTTAAGGACAAAAGAATGGGAGTAAAATATGTAAGATTAGAGATAAGACTTAACTGCAGAGGATATTAAAAGAATAATGTTATGATACATAATTATAGGACAACATATTTGAGAACCTAAAGAAATGAATGATCCTTTGGCAAATTATATAATTACCACAACTAAATGAAAAAATAAGTGGAAATTTTTAAACGATTACTAATAACAAAAAAAATTGAAGGAGTGAATTAGATAGAGATATTGAAAAGAAATTTGATAAAATTAAGTGGTCATTCTAATAATAACACCAAACAAAATTAGAAGAAACTATTAGATTTAATACTTCACTATGCAAGTAAAACAAGACATATTGCTATAAATAGCAAAGCTTTACATTGTTTTATGTAAGGCAACAGACTGGCTAGGGAAGCCTGCTTTTAACATGAGTTTTCAATATTGGCTGGAGGTGTACTGAAAGCAATAGGGTAAGGAAACAAATTAGTATTAATATTGGAAAAGAGAGAGTTTCACTTCCTTCTGCTGTTTTCTATGATTGTATCCATCCAAGGATATTCTAGAAAAATTTATTAAAATTAATATGAGCATTTGTTAGAAGTCTGGATGCAAGACATACATTAAAAGAACAAGTGGTTTTTCTCTTTAGCCCTGAAGCACGTAGGAATGGAAAGAGAAAAAAAATCTCATAGTCATAATAGCACACATACATAGACAACTGAAAATATTTAGAAATTAGCAGAGTAGAATAGGACCTATATGAATATATGTATTAAATATATATTAAATTATATATGAAATATGTATGTATATATGTAAAAATTATGAATACATAAAATATTCTGAACAAATGAAAGAAGGTGAAACCTGCTAATTGAAATGTGAAGTATTGCAGCCAATTTAAAAGAAGCAATCTAGCAATATCTATTAAAACTACAAGCCCTTGGGGCACCTGGGTGGCTCAGTTGGTTAAGCAACTGCCTTCGGCTCAGGTCATGATCCTGGAGTCCCTGGATCGAGTCCTGCATCGGGCTCCCTGCTCGGAGGGGAGTCTGCTTCTCCCTCTGACCCTCCCCCCTCTCATGTGCTCTCTCTCTCAAATAAATAAATAAAATCTTTAAAAAAAAAAACAAAACTATAAGCCCTTTGACCCAGCAAATACTCTCCTGGAAACCTATCTTTAAAAAATAAATCACTCCTATGTAATGATATATGCATGGGAAAAGTTTATTATATAATATTTATGGGAAAAATATGGAAATAATCTGAATATCCTTTGAGAGAAATCATTGAATATATTATATAATATTATATAGCCCAATATAATATTTTAGCCAATATATTATTTTATAGCCAACAAAATAAAATATATTAAAATTATTCATTATTTCATTTCTACAACGTATCAGTGAGTGAGAAAAGAAATATTATATGGACAAATCTATATACTATCTTTCTATTCTTATGTAACATGATGTTAAATGTAAAATAATGTTAAAAAGAGCCGTACATGGTATGTGTGCATGTATTATATATAGATGTCTATGTATTTAATTATGCAGGCATGGATAAATTATTTATATGAGGGGTGTTGGTGGGGGACAATGTCCAGGACAGGGAGAGACAAGTGATCACTATGACTGTATAACAAATAACCTTAAAACTTAGTGGCTTTCATCAAAAAAAAAGAAATCTTGCCGTTTGCAACGATGTGGATGGAGCTAGAGGGTATTATGCTGAGCGAAATAAGTCAATCAGAAAAAGACATGTATTATATGATCTCACTGATATGAGGGATTCTTACTCTCAGGAAACAAACTAAGGGTTGCTGGAGTGGTGGGGGGTGGGAGGGTGGGGTGGCTGGGTGATAGACATTGGGGAGGGTATGTGCTATGGTGAGCACTGTGAATTGTGTAAGACTGATGAATCACAGACCTGCACCTCTGAAACAAATAATACATTTTATGTTAAAAAAAAAAAAAGAAGAAGAAGAAGATAGTAGGAAGGGAAAAATGAAGGGGGAGAAATCGGAGGGGGAGACGAACCATGAGAGACTATGGACTCTGAGAAACAAACTGAGGGTTCTAGGGGGGAGGGGGTGGGGGGATGGGTTAGCCTGGTGATGGGTATTAAAGAGGGCACATACTGCATGGAGCACTGGATGTTAGACGCAAACAATGAATCATGGAACACTACATCAAAAACTAATGATGTAATGTATGGTGATTAACGTAACATAATAAAATAAAAAAAGATGTAAATAAAAAAAGTTAAAAAAAGAACAAAAAACTTAGTGGCTTAAAGCAGTGATTCTCAGTTGGGGCTGATTTTGCCACCCCCCAACAGACATTTTTTGATTGTCATCATTTACAAGGGGGTTACTATAGGCAGGAGGCCAGGGATGCTCATAAATGTCCTGCAATGCACAGAATAGCCCTCCACAACAAGGAATTGTTCTGTCCAAAATATCAGTAGGGTGAAGCTGAGAAATCCTAGCTTAAAGAAATGACAATATTTATTTTGCTCAGGAATCTGCAATTTGGACAGGGCAGAGCTCAGGAGAATGGCTCACTTCTGTTCTACCCTGGGTCAGGCTAAAAGACCAGGCTGAAATCATGTGAATCCTCTCTCACGCATGTGGTTTGGTTTTGATACTGCCCATAGGTTGGGACCTGAGACTGTCAACTAGAATGCCTATCTCCTGTAGCCTGGTCTTTCTCGTAGCAGTGTGGCTGGGTTCCAAGGTTGAGTAGTGAGAGGAGGAGACAGAGAAATTAAGAAAGAAGTCATAACACCTTGTGATGTTTATTTAGTTGAGGCAGTCCCAAAGTCCCATGCAATTTCAAGAGGAAGGGAAACACACTTACGTCTTGATGGGAGTGGCAAGTTTCTAAAAGCACATACGCAAATGGAAACACTACTGTATCTCTTTTTTAAAAATATATCTGCCACACAAGCAACAAAGAATGATACATATTTTTAAAATAACTTCCATAAAATTATCTATAAACTGCATGTGGACATTTTAGAATTCCTGGTAAGGTTAACAATTTTACACATCAGTAACCATTTGTTATTTTCTTCTATGAATATTCGTGTCTTCTGCACATTTTTTCTATTGTGATTTTAGAATTTCCTTATTTATTTCTATATATATTTTATTATGAATTTTCCTCCACATCTTCCAGAAAAACATTTAAACTTCTTAAAGGGATAGAAAAATACAAGAATCTGGCATAGAAAAAACAGGAGAGACAGAAGAAATTAAAGAAACGCAAAGTTGTTGATGAAGACCAGAAGAAGGGTAAAAATTAGTGTGATGAAAACCTTTACCTTCCTATAGGCTCTACACTTACACAGCCAATGGAAGGAGGGAAATCTGGACCAAATTCTCAATATACATATTTATTTTGATATAAAAGACAAAACTGACCAGGGGATGGGTGGGGAACTGTGAGAAAAGAATATAATATGTAATGAAATACAATGATTTCAATGAAATGACAAGCTTCACAGCTGCTCTTAACACAGAATTGGAAACCAAACCTTCCCAATATTGTGTGCCTTGCCCTTTGTTCATAATGTTATTTATGGAATATTATTCAGCAATAAAAAGGAGGAAATCTTGCCATTTGTGACAATATGAATGGACTTGGAAGGCATTATGCTAAGTTAAATAAGTCAGAGAAAGATAAATACTATATGATCTCACTAATATGAGGAATCTAAAAACAAACAAACAAAAAACCAAATTCATAGTTGCAGAGAACAGATTGGTGGATGCCAGAGGTGGGGGGTGGAGGGGTTGGGGGAGTGGGCAAATGATTGAAGATGGTCAAAAGGTACAAACTTCCAGTTATAAGACAAGTAAATCATGGGGATATCATGTCTAGCATGGTGACTATAGTTAATAATACTGTATTGTATATTTGAAAGTTGATAAGAGGGCAGATCTAAAAAAGAAAGAAAAAATGTTTTTATGCTTAGAAAGTCCTCCTGCAGCCAGAGTCCAGATTAATATTAAGAATATAGTGCTTTTTGTGTTAGAAATAGACTAAATAATGATGCTTAAACAAGTGGCATAATATGGCTAATATAACTGCACTTTAATTTCAGGATATTATATAAGTTTTTCTAATGTTATTTAGAATACTCATTAGAATAACTTTTTAACAGTTCTGAATTATTATAAAAGAAAAACACAATAGCCCAGGACTTCATATTTAAAATGTGATTGCCTAATAAACACTGCAGAATTATTACAATCACTAATCATTCATAAAATAGCAACATTAATTAATAGCAAGATTGGAAGGACGTTTAGAGATCCAGGTTCTGATTCTAGCTTTGCATTAAACAATAAGTAGCCTTGGGCAACTCGTTAAAACTCTTGGGTGTGTCTTAGGAGATGAGAGATCAGATGAGATGAAGTCTAAAGCACCTTGCTATTCTAAAAATTATGAATCTACATATCTTAAACTTTGGGAATAATACAGGAAGAATGAAAAAGGATATTTTTGTATTGTTTTTAAATGAGAGCTAGTTCTACACAAGGTTTGGGGACCTGTATTGTCTAAGGTATAACTGGTTGGAGGAAGCACCTCAATTTGTAGACCCTCAAATTTGCAAGGCCATTCTTTTATCCAGTATTTGAAGATTTGGAAACAAATCTAACTGCACTCACCTTGTTAAAACCTTTCAATAATTTCCCACTGCTGTTAAAACAGAGCATGATGCTGACATGACTCTGTCTCAACCTACCACTCCAGCCCCATTACTCACCAACGTTTCTGTTTCCGGTATGTGTTTCAGGGCTTTTGCAGGTGCTCTTGAGTCTTCCTGGTTGCATATTTGTCTCTCCTTCTCCACCTGTTCAATTCCTACTCTTTCTTCAAGTTTTTGCTAAAATATAGATTCCTCAGGAAAATGTACCTAGACACCTCAGTCTACTCTTAGCTTTTTTTCCCTGGGACAAATAGGTTAGGGATGCGGTTCAACACTCACAAGGCACTTTATAATTCCTCCCTTTTTGTGCTTATCACAGTTTTAATTTATGTAAATATGTGTGCAATATTTCCTCCTAGGGTACAAACATAATTAAGACAGAGACTATGTATATTTTGTTCAGTGCTTTCTCCCCAGTACTTATGTAAGGCAGCATGAAATGGAAGAGAAGCTCACTTACTTTTTGAGGGAATCCGTTCTTGCCTTCATTAACTAACCTCCCTACTTTCTGACCTTTTAAGGAGTATCTCCAGGGTTGGAGAACCCACAAATGCCCAAGAGAAACTTTCTTTTTTGACAACTCTATTAGAAGGAGCTTTAACTATTGAACGTAAAGCTATATCCCTGTAATTTTTATGTTTCTGTTTTGACCTCTGCCTTTACATAGAAAAAGTGATTCTTGAGGGTCATCAACTATGTAGGACTTTCTCTGTTCCATACATATATTTTCAGCTAGAACATAATCGTATTTCTAATGTAAAAGAAATAATGCAAGCATCATGCCTGTAGGGAAATGGCTAACTTTCGAAGAACAAAAGATGAGACCAAACTTTGTTCCACAAACAGCAAAAGCAATACACTTAACTCACGGTTTATTAGCCTCGATAAAATAGAGGATTTAGTGAACCAGTTTTCACATTCTTCTTCTCTTCTGATTGCCCACTTTTTGGACAATTTCCTCCTTATATTCTTTAATTTATTTTTTAAATTTTACATTTTATGCAAGATATTGTCATCTACGTTAACTGTGTATTTTTTTTTTAATTTTCTAGAAATCCTGGTCTGCTTACAATCTCAAGTTTTCACAGGCATCAATGTGGGAGGAAGCTCAATTTGGTGACTTTTACCTTTAACTTGAACACTGATAAGGGATCTAAACCTGAAATCATCTGTATGATTTCATATATATTTGGATAACTTTTTTCTGATTATGAAAGCAAAACATGTTTCCTTTAAAATTTCAGGAATATGCAGGAAGGTGAAAATAGAATAATAATCACACTTCCCTTACAAAACCACAAACATCATTAATATGTTAGTATATTTTCTCTTTATTTCATTTATATAAATATGCTTGTATGCTTTTAATACATTTAATATAATATTGTTTGTCCATATCTTTAACTTTTTCCAAAAACATTTTCTATGGATATGCAATCCATGATATGGACATACTGCAATTTAATGAAAGAGTTTCTTATTATTGGATGTTTAGAAAGTTTTTACAAGTGTTTTTTATACTGATAAGATGAACAAAGTTGTACATGATTTTTGTTCAAATTTATTTCTTTTATAAAAATTTTTGTGCTTGCTGACAAAATATATGGATAGTTTAAACTTCTCAAAATATATTTGCATATGGCTGAATTCCATGTATATTTTTTCTCCTGATTAATTATATTTTATTACATAGCATACAATTATTTCTTCATATATTTCTTTACATATAATCACACTCCTTTCTTTCTCTACTATGTTAAGAAACAAGCAACAGACACAAAAGGCAGGCACATGGAAATAAATGTTACCTTTATCACTTCAAGAAGTTTACTTGTCAAACATGACTTACATTTGTAGTTTTAATAGGCTTCCTAATATGCATTTCTGAATACTATAGATTTAATTGCCCTATCACAGGTGACACTGACCAGCCAACCCCCAGATGACGCTGTCTAACTGGGACAGAGCCTTCCCTGAAAGCTTTCTCCAGGGGAAGATGCTGTAGATGTTGACATTAATGTGGAAAACACATTTCCTTTTCTTCTTCCAATTTTTTTTAAGATTTTATTTATTTATTTGACAGAGAGAAACACAGAGAGAGAGGGAACACAAGCAGAGGGAGTGGGAGAGGGAGAAGCAGGCTTCCCGCTGAGCAGGGAGCCAAATGCAGGGCTTGATTCCAGGACCCTGGGATCATGACCTGAGCCGAAGGCAGACGCTTAGCGACTGAGCTACCCAGGCGCCCCTCTTCTTCCAATTTCATCAGTCAAATAAATCTGTTTTTGTGGGAATCATTGCCCTTGTATAGAAAAGCCTGGAGTGGAGAATGAGTCTTTGTTTCCCAACACCTTTACACTGCCATCTGCAAGTATTTCAAAGCAGTGGGCCTCAGGGATTTCTCCAGATACATGCACGTGTATATATGCAAATATAAAAACATGTACAAAGATAGAATATGCAAAGAATATGCAAAGAATAATTGCTAATAAAAATTTTTAAAAGATGCAACTTCTACTATATCCAACCTGAGTTTTTACCAAGTGTATGCTAGGATGGTAAACTGTTTTTTAAAGAGCTTAGTCAATTTGCTTGCTTATTGACTATAAATGACTTCACCTATAAATGAAGCTATTAAAATTTCTTTGTATGTTTAAGATTGGCTATGATTTGGTCATGCAGTGCTAACCCTGCTGTTCCAAAGGTGGCAGCCAGTAAGGCTTCTGGTTGGATGAAGCAAAAACTGTGTTCACCATTGCCCTCTAAGGATTTTGGAGTTTTACTTTATTGCTGGCATGGTACTTTATTCATATTCGAATGCTTCTCTGTATTCATTCTAATGGCATTTGGCATTATTAATTTCATAGCAATTACAATTCTTGGTATTTTCTCAGATTGTTTTTTTTAATTTTATTGTTATGTTAATCACCATACATTACATCATTAGTTTTTGATGTAGTGTTCCATGATTCATTGTTTGTGTATAACACCCAGTGCTCCATTCAGTACGTGCCCTCTTTAATACCCATCACCAGGCTAACCCATTCCCCCACCCCCCTCCCCTCTAGAACCCTCAGTTTGTTTCTCAGAGTCCATAGTTTCTCATGGTTTGTCTTCCCCTCCGATTTCCTCCCCTTCATTTTTCCCTTCTTGCTATCTTCTTCTTCTTCTTTTTTTTTTTAACATATAATGTATTATTTGTTTCAGAGGTACAGGTCTGTGATTCATCAGTCTTACACAATTCACAGTGCTCATCATAGCATATACCCTCCCCAATATCTATCACCCAGCCACCCCATCCCTCCCACCCCCCACCACTCCAGCAACCCTCAGTTTGTTTCCTGAGATTAAGAATTCCTCATATCAGTGAGATCATATAATACATGTCTTTCTCT
This sequence comes from Phoca vitulina, assembly GCF_004348235.1. Taxonomy (NCBI): domain Eukaryota; kingdom Metazoa; phylum Chordata; class Mammalia; order Carnivora; family Phocidae; genus Phoca; species Phoca vitulina. The sequence goes on from NW_022589711.1 coordinate 53,236,575, forward strand.
GTTTGACTTATTTCACTTAGCATAATACCATCCAGTTCCATCCACGTCGTTGCAAATGGCAAGAATTTGTTTTTTTGATAGCTGCATAATATTCCATTGTCTATATATACCACATCTTCTTTATCCATTCATCAGTTGATGGACATCTTGGCTCTTTCCATAGTTTGGCTATTTTAGACATTGCTGCATCGGGGTGCATGGGGTGCATGGGGTGCACGTACCCCTTTGGATCACTACATTTGTATCTTTGGGGTAAATACTCAGTAGTGCAATTGCTGGGTCATATGGTAGCTCTATTTTCAACTTTTTGAGGAACCTCCATACTGTTTTCCAGAGTGGCTGCACCAGCTTGCATTCCTACCAATAGTGTAGGAGGGTTCCTCTTTCTCAGATTGTTTTTTGAATGTATAAATGCTTCCACTGACTAGAGGTTGGCATTATGCTTTCATTTTGTGAAAAAGAAATGTGCAAAACAGAGTTTGGCTAGAAACAACCAAATTTCATTATTACAAACTTCAAGTTTCTTTGATTTGACTACAAGTAAGGTGATTTTTGTCACAAATTATTGGGTTAATAAGAAACCAGTTAACATTTTGTAGATTATGGATTTCAAAAATATGGAACTTTAAATTCACTATAGCTTAACATTTTGTATGTAAGTATATTTCTTTGTCTTCTGTTCATGAAAGATGTCACAATATTGCAGATTCTCTGATAATTCTAGGGCTAGAAGGAATCCAGTCCCAGCTGTCCTGTTTTGCTATTACACTCTGAACTAAGCTTTTTGAAGAAACCAGGCAGTGATGTCCTTATTTCTATTATCTTCAGGATAAAATTGGATGCCATAGTCACTGCCAATTCACCTTTCTGGTTTTTAATGCCTCATCAGCAATTCATCTACCAATCACTAGATCAAAAATCCTTAAGAGGGATTTCAGGATCAATAAAGGCTCTGAAGCCTAGTTTATGAAAATACTAGTGTAACGAGCATAAATTCCTTTTTTTTGAGGATTTATTTCTTTGATTGAGAGAGAAAAAGAGAGAGAGAGAGAGAGAGACAGCGGGAGCATAGAGAGGGCGGCAAAAGGAAAGAGAACTTCAAGGAGACTCCAGGCTGATCTAGACCCGAGATCATGACCTGAGCCCAAACCAAGAGTTGGAGGCTCAACTGACTGAGTCACCCAGGAGCACCAGAAATTCCTTATGTTTCAAATCACAGCCAGATGAACATATCTCTGATGTATAGTAATTATAATAAGTCATTATTTTCATTTTTTCTAATGTGGTTGGAGTAATTGAGGAATAGAGTTGTATTTGGTTTTTTGTTTGTTTGTTTGGGATTCCACATCTCTAACCTTTGTAGTAATGTAAATTTAATTTCATTGTTTTGTATGTATTTTTATACTGGTGTTGAGATAATTTTATTCCAGTTTGGCCAGACAGGTTATCACAGAGCAGAGTTTCCCTCCTAGTGCACCAAGGCATGATGAGTTAAAGCCCTGGGAGATATTGGTGCCCCGTCCTCAGGGTGGCCTGACAGCATCTAGAAGAAATGGAAACCCCCAAGCCTGTCAGGATAAACCTCAATTATTTATTCCAGCATGCCCACAAATATTATTTTCAAGTGTCATTTTATTGGAAAAGCCAGAAAACAATGCTACAGAGTGCAGGAAAGGCCTGCTTCACTTTGTACAATGAATACAGATCTTTATCCTTTTGCTAGTTATCCCTCAAATATGACATAGATAGTTAATATTTGAAAAATCTACCCTTAGACTTGAGAATCTTCAAATCTGTGAATATTATTATAGTGTATGATCTGCCTTAACATAATACAACCAAATACAACTGAAAAATTAAGCAATCACTTAATGAGTCAATAAATAAAGGGTTAAAACTGGTTATAAAGCTATTGAAATAAATTCTGGCTGGAACATCCAGAAAGTAGTATCATAAATTTTTATCTCCTTGCCCCGCCCCCCCCCCCACACACACACACTTAGCTCTAAACTACACAAATCTAGTCAGGCCCTAATTAAATATTTCACTCTTTAATTTGTTCAAGGCCTTTCTCTTTTCTGGCTAATAACCTGATATAATTTTCTCCAACCTATTTTGTTCCTTTTCTGTTGCCAGAATTAACCGTTGACTTTCTTTTGTATAAATACCTTTGTTCATGTAGAAACAGATTTACCATGGCATGTTATCGTATGTGCATGGTTACTAGAAGCTCTGCTGCCTGTGCTGGTAGCTAGTAGGCAAGACTCTGCTCAAACCAGCATGATTGATTTCCACACATGATTCTGGAAGGGTAAAACTCAAAACTATGCCTCAATGAGCTAAACATGTCATGGTTCTCCAGACTTGCTAAAATAAAATATGCAAGGGGTAAGTCTCCCAGTGTAAATCATCTACTGAACTGAATTTTCTCTAAGGGTTCTGCTTTTCTTTCCTGACATGTGAAAGCAGAAATACAATCTTTTTTATTGCCTGGAGATTCAGCTGTTGAAGCTATAGGGAAAGGCCATGTTTGTAAAGAGAATTTCTATATTGTTCTTTTATTATATATGCTACTGAATTCACTAATGAGGTAATCAAATAAAGTGTCCTCCAGGGGTGAAATAAAAGAACATTCCATATGCCAATCTGTTTATTTCCTTGGTCCACCACTGATCACACACTACCCTTTCCTGTCTGCAGACTTGGTTTGTGTGCAGGTCAAATTACCTTCTATTTTATTATTTCTTTGCCCTGGCAGGAGGTAGTACCCCAATTCAACAATTGGGCTGTTATTAGCTACCTCCCTTTTAACACCATCTCTTCAGCCACAATACAAAAGACAGTTTTTACTGATCTTATTGTTTATAGAAGAAAAAATAATCACCAAAGAAGTTGCACCTCTTTCTTTCAGAAACGTGAATAAAAAATGGCCAAAGGATTTCACATTATTGCTTACTTGACTCATTGAAGAAAAAAAAAAAAAAAAAACCTTCAAATAAACAAAAAAAATAAGGCTTATACCCAAGCAGTACATCTTTTGTTTTAAAATTTTATTTATTTAGGGCATCTGGGTGGCTCAGTTGGTTAAGCGACTGCCTTCAGCTCAGGTCATGATCCTGGAGTCCCAGGATCTAGTCCCGCATTGGGCTCCCGGCTCAGCAGGGAGTCTGCTTCTCCCTCTGACCCTCCCCCCTCTCATGTGCTCTCTCTCTCTCTCTCTCTCATTCTCTCTCTCAAATAAATAAATAAAATCTTTTAAAAAAATAAAATAAAATTTTATTTTATTGAGAGAGAGAGAGAGCGGGGGGGATAATATTACTCAATCCGTAAAAGTGCCCATTACAGGAATTGCTATAATGTGCAGTGAGAAAAAAATAAAATAGAATTATGATAGTTAAGAGCAAGGATGCTGGAGCCAGAGGTTCAAATCCAGAGTCTGCTACTTGCTAATTGTGTAATCATCGGTCATGTTTCTTAACTTCAGTGCTTCATTCATCATCCACTGAAACAGAGTGGGGGGGAGGGGCAGAAGGAAAGGGAGAAGCAGGCTCCCTGCTGAACAGGGAGCCTGAGGTGGTGCTCCTGCGACTAAACCACCCAGACGCCTCCCCCCCCCACCCAAGGAGTAGATCTTAAATAAAAAGATACGCTTAAATCAGATCTTAAGGATTTGGAAAATTTTCCATCGGTTTATGATTTCAGGTAAGCTTTATCTTGTGACTTATGTTCAATTATCAATAGCTTTTCACGGTTTAACTTTAGGGATCCCCTTACACCATATACACTCCCACTCCCACTAAGCTAAAGTAGCTAATGATTTCTGAAATGTCTCTGTGCTAAAATCCATCAAAGACTTTTAAAAAATATGTTTAGCTCTCAAAAAATCTGTTTAATAAATGTAGCTTTTATTTTCAGTTATTTTTAGCAGGCAAGACACAGCAGCATATACGTTCAGAGAATCTTCTACACATAACAATATGGGCTGCTATTTGTGATTTAGGCAGTGAATTTGGAGTTTTCACGCATTAGTGGTCAGCTTTTTAATAAGCTTCTCAGATACATAATTCTTCCTTAATTTACCATAGGAGCTGAGAATTTAGAGACCATGATAATATAGCCCCAGGTGTTTCAGGCTCAGAGAGTAGAACAGACCGCCGGTATATTTGGACCCAAAGCCTACACCCTTTTGTTTCATGTCATGTTTGCTCAATTGCCCACTTTGTGTCATTTTTAGAGTCAAGAAATCGTGTCTTCCAGAGGTTCACATATCCAATTTATGAGTTTCCAAAAACAAAACAACTCAATTCTCCTTTTTCTTCCCCTGGCTCTCATCAAAAAAATGATTAGGATTTTCTTTGCCATCAACAAGATCATCAATTCTCATAACCTAAACGGGTTTTTATCTGTTTCCCCCATCATCTCAGGGTCATATTGCCAGGGTATCCCCACCCCTTGTGCCACCCGCATTTAGTCACTCATTGAAATGCGTCATGTCGTGTAACCCCGTGTAAGACCCATGAGTCCTGCAGGCAGTGATCCTCAAAGCTGGTATTATTCACTTAAAAATGCTTGTGAACAAGCAGTGTGAACAGGAGAAAGGGTATCGATCAAGTCTGGTGTCTTCCTCCTCTTCCTCTTCTATTCCTTCCTTAATGTCAGACACAGAACACTTCAGGAGCATTTGCCGTGTCAGCCATTGCTAAGTTTTTTGGATGCTGAGTACAATCCAGTGCAAAATGAATGAAGGTCAAACTGGTTTAGAAAGAGGACTATGAAAGCCAGATTCTGAAGTTTTCTCAATCCCTACACGATGCCTGGATTAGTTTGCTAGGGCTTCCAGAACCACAGATGAGATGGGTTAAACAACATTTTCTCACATTTCCGGAGGCTGGAAGTCTAAGACCAAGGTGTCAGTGGGGTTATCAGTTTCTCCTGAGGCCTTTCTCCTTGAGGCAAATGGACACCTTCTGGCTGTGTTCTTACATGGCCTTTTTTCTGGGTACATCATCTTCCCTGGGTCTCTTTCTCTTCTTACAAGCACCAGTCTTACTAGATTAGGGCATCACCCTTATGATCTCTTAACCTTGATTCTCTCTTTAGAGCCCCTATCTCCAAATACAGTCACATTCAGGGTTGGAGATTCAACCTACAGATCCTGAGATAATATTACTCAATCCGTAAAAGTGCCCATTACAGGAATTGCTATAATGTGCAGTGAGAAAAAATAAAATAGAATTATGATAGTTAAGAGCAAGGATGCTGGAGCCAGAGGTTCAAATCCAGAGTCTGCTACTTGCTAATTGTGTAATCATCGGTCATGTTTCTTAACTTCAGTGCTTCATTCATCATCCACTGAAACAGGGACAATAAGAGCACCGGCCCCCTAGGTTATTGCCAGTTGAAATAAGAGTTGGCTATTAGTAGTAGATGGATGGTTTTAAAAATGATATTACTCTTTTTTCTCCTGTGGATTATAACATCATAGGAATCGTGAGAATAAAATGCAAGAGAAAAGATGGGGGGCGAACCAAATACTTTGAGAAGTATTTTTCTTAATTGTAATAACTTATTCTATATAATCGTAGTTGTGAAGATAGGACCAACACAGACACAGAGACTTTAGGTTCTTAAATTTGTAGCTTAATTAATTCTTTACTGAACACCTATGACAGGTTAGGAATAGTTCCAGGCACTTTGGAGACAACATTGAACAAAATGGATAGGAACGGCTCTTCCCCCGAAACTTTCATTCTAGAATGGATACAGATCATCTTCACATTTCACACCCACTTCAGGAGTTGAGGAAAATTAGATCAATCAAATAGTAGGAAAAAAGCCAATCAATTCACAACGTCATTCAGTAATTTGGTATTGATCACGTGGCCAGGAAATACACAGGAACAGTATTAAGTCTGGGGGCTGCTGCATCTGCACCCCAAGTGCTGCTCTGATCCCTGAGACCCTGCTTTAGGCTTTCTCCGACCCGAACGCCCTGGCGGGCAGGACCGACTAGTCCGCCCCGCCCTGCCCGGGGAGCCGGGTTCGCCCCGTCGGGCCGGCCGCGCGGTCCCCTCCCACCCCAACTCCCCGCAGACCGCGGGCAGAGAGCAGGCAGCGAGCGGGCGCCGCGCGGGTTTCGAAGCCGCGCAGCGCACCGGGACGCTGAGCGCCGCGGCAGGTCTCAAGGTCCCCGCGCGGCGGTCGCCGTGAGTGCCAGTGACTTTGGCTTCAGGTCTCCTGACCCACGTCACCAGTTTGACAGCCTCGCACCAAATCAGAAGGCGGCGCTCGCCGGGAGTCCCCGGCGTCACTGGGAGCTCCCGCAGATTAGAACTCGCCTCTCCTAGCTCCTCCCCTCAGTCCCATTTAAAGCTCCCACTGGCTTTCCGAAAAATTGAGGGCTCAGTTTCTGCAGCGCCTTCTTCCACTGCAAGATGGTAAGTGAGGAGCCGGCGTTTAGGTAATGCGCTGGGGAAACCTGGGGGCTCTGAGAGCTAGTAAGCTTTGCATTTATAATTTCTTCCGCCTTGGATGCAAGATTTCTCTACTACCTGCCCATTAAAAGGGCCTTCTCTGCTGCCCCAGCTGCTTTTGCTTCTCCCCTATCTTCTCTCTCTCTCTCTCTCTCTCCCCCTCCCCCTCTCCCTCCCTCCCCCCCCCCATTCCCCATCTCTCATCCTTTCACCCGCTGTGTTATTTCTACTCTCTGTACTTTCTCTCAACTTTCTTTCCCTCTATACTTGCACTCACTTTTCTTTCCACCTGTTTTCTCTAGATTATGTGCATATTTGCAAACACTTGGATTTGAGTTAGTCTAAGGGTATTTGAGATTTGTTTTCTTCTCAGGTGTCAATTGCATAATAGTTCAGATTTGATTTCAATAATAACCTCAGGGAAAGAGCCTATGAACATGCTTTTAGAATAAAAGAAAATAGTCCTTGATAAACTTTGGGCTGAATTTCTTTGGTCTGCACTGCCCAAGCTGGACTTGCTTCAAGACTGGATTTTTTTCAAAACTTACTGGGAATATTAACAAATTGTGACTTAATTAACTTTTCTCTGTGTCTCTCTCTTATTATTATTTATTTTCTCTCTGTTTATATTATGCCCAAGAAAGTCCTCAAGTCAACAAAGGACTTGTAGTGGTCAAAAAGAGTTTGTCCAAAGCTGGGCTCTGCTGAAATGAATGGCTTTTTACCTGATTAAACATTGACAAATAATTAAGAATGGGCTGTTGTACAAATTAACCCAGGAAGGCTGCATACCTGCCCCTGCTTGGACATTTGGAAAGAGTGTGTGTTTGAAGTTTAAGGAGTCGGGGGCAGGAGGGTGTTCACTGGCTCAGAACACAGTGGAGAATACATGCCAGGCAGTTAGTAGTGGCAAGATAACTTTGGAAGGGCATAGAGACCTAGTGCTGGAGAGACCTAGAGCCTGCTATCTCGGCTGACTAACATATTTCAGCTTTGATGATATGTTTACTTGGAGTGACTATATGTGACTGTGCTTGGGGTTAGGAGCAAAATGTATTTAGTTATCTCTGGAATATATCTATATGTCTATACATCCATATCAAACCATTTGGACCACTGTAGGATCCAGCAGCATTTAAAGCCAGAGGAAGGAGGAAGGAAGGAATGGGGCAAGTTTATAATTGAGAAACTAAGAAGCTAAAATAAGGAGATTTCCTTATATGTCATGTTCAGTCCATTTCAGCCTTAGCATTCTGGGCTCTTTGTCTTTCAAGGTTATTAGAAATATAATTAAGGTATTTGCTAGAAAGAGCTAAATAGTTCTTACATCTTTCAATCAGTAAGTAGAATTCCTTTTACTTAGATCCTGGATAGCCTGTTAGATGACTCAGTCATGGCAACAGAAAATACTCTTGGATATTTACAAATTTGGTCCATCCAATACTAGCCTGTTCTTTGCTGGGAGGTCCTAGGGAAGGTACTGGGTAAACCAAGATGCTGATTCCCTTTTAGTAATTATGTATTTTGACCACTTGAATTAATCTGGAATCTATGCTTAACACCTGTACTGTTTTTGATTCATTGCATGTAATTTGTGCCCCTTTCTCCCATCCTTATTCCGCTCCAAATCCCAATCACCCCATCTCCTGGGACCCTCCCCACCCCCGCCCCAATCCCTCATACTGACTTTCACAGAACACTGTTCTGCCTTGCCAAGACCAGTACTTTGTAGGAGGCCAGAGCTATAATTGCCCGTATTCCACTACAACGTCAGAATCTAGTGTTGACGTTTCCACGGAGACTTGGGTCTCTTTCTGGGCTGCTGGTCTCCTGGACAACAAAGAGCCCCAACAAGCACCACAGGCACAGGGTAAGTTCTGCTCTTCTGCTTTCCTGGTAGGTCTGAAGCCCTTTTCCAGCATCCATAGTTGCAAAGCATCATGGCCTAGAACCCTGTAGAAGAAGAGATTCTATGGGAAGTTGAAGAAAGCCCAAAGACTCCTGCATTTTACAACCTAAATAACCTGCTTTTCTATACTTGCCAGATAGTGAAAATGGGAATCACCCCCTTGTCCACTGGACAATATGTATTTCTCCCCACACTTAACAGTTCCTGGAGACTTCCAACCCACTGAAGGATTTTGGGTTGGGTCAAAGTTTTATAAACAATACTATGAGATGCTTTTGGAGTCAAGATACCAGTTGGAGCATTTCTTTTGGAATTCAGGAAAGTTTCCCTGGGTATAAGAGAGAAGCAAGGAAAACCACTAACTTACTCTTTTATTTCCTAAGGAAGTCCCATGAACAATGTCCTATAAGTAGAAAAAAAATTATTCCTTTTTGCCCAAAGAAGACTTCAACTTTGGAGGGAGAGATAACCCTGTGATGGAAAATTATGTATTAATTATCACCTGAGGCTGAGTAAATAGTATTTATAAATATTAAAGGAATTTATATATTAACACTCTGGTTTCTAGAAAAACTGGTAGGCACTTCAGAATTAAGTATCTATCTGTATTCCTGGTTCTACCACATTATTTTGTGTATGTGTGAATTTGAGGAAAAACAAACAAAAAGCCCCAAAATATTGAAACACACTTATATGTCCGGAAGGGAGTTGTTCAATTTCAGCTTTCTACCACAAACAACAGAGAAGACAGAATGCCCAGGAATATGAAACCAAACTGCATAAAATTTGATTTCTGTCTCCTTACTCATCATTCTAATTTAGTCAAAAATATTTCAGTAATATGTCAGTTTCAGTAGAGATGGGCAAGAGGCAGACTGTACTAGATGAGGAAAATAAAATAAAAGTAAACCAATATAGCATGCCCATGCATAGTTTTTATTCATAGTTATAGTTTGCTATCAAATATGGAAGAAAAAAACTCTACAAAAGCATGAAAGACATACAAATGATGACATTTGAAATACATGAGTTCAGGGTACAGTTTTGAGATTTTCATCAAGGTCTTCAGAGAAGCAAGGTCCAAATTATTTTAAAGTAGGAAGTGCTACCACTTATAATTCTGAATACACTCCATCAGTTTTAACTGGCAAGCAAACAGGCAGAGATTTTCATCTGGGGAAAAAACGGTAGCATCAAGAATAGCATTTGATTCTAGAGCTAAACACTACAAGCACTAAACCTTAGAAAATAAGATAGAAACTTGCAAAACATAGTGGAATTGCAATGTTATGCCGAGTGGGGGAAGGATCAATAAATATTTGAGTGAATTCATAGTGCAGATAGGATGGTTTTTGTAAACTTAGCCAGTGGGAATTTATATGTAAGGAAGAAATGTGACCTCTTAGCTCCTAAATATTCACCCCTTCAGCCATTTTGGCATAAAGTCTGTAAGTATTTGTCTTTCGTAGCATGCTTATCCCTTCTGAAAGGCTTTAAATATGTTGTTTCTTGTGTAGAGGCAATAGCTATTTTTAGAAAGGTAATTGAATCTATTAAACTGTCTGAAATCCTTCAGTGAGCCCTGTATTACACAAAAACTGCAAGTGTATTTTCTCAATTATCCATTTGGTATTTTCACAAAGAATCACCCAGTGACTCCGGTTTCCCTATTCCTAACTCATGTTCGTGGGAAGAGGCTCAGCTTTCCTCCCAGCTCTACAGAAACAAGCAGGTATGTGTAGATCATCAGAACCCTGAGACTGGACTGACGTGCTCTATGTAGTCTATTCTTCTTCTTTTCTTCTTTTTAGTTTTATTTTCTGTTTAATTTCTTTTTTTTTTTTTTTTGAGTTAGTTTCAGGTGTATAACATAGTGATTCAACTTCTCTATACATTATACTCATCGCAAGTGTGGCTACCATCTGTCACCATACAACATGACGACAGTATCGTTAACGGTATCCCCTATGCTACCTTTTATTCCCGTGACTTATTCACTCCATAACTAGAAGGCTGTACCTCCCTCTCCTCCTCACCCGTTTTGCCCATCCTCCTACCTTCTACCCTCTGGCAGCCATCAGTTTGTTCTCTATAGTTATAGGTCCGATTCTGCTTTTTGTTTGCTTATTCATTTGTTTTGTTTATTAGATTCCACATATGAATGAAATCATATGGCATTTGTCATTCTCAGTCTGACTTATTTCAGTTCCCATGCAGTTTATTCTTAACGTCGTCCCTTAATGTCACCTTCCTTCTTTTCCCTTGTTAAATTCATATGTTGACTTTCAGCTTAGAACCAAAGTGGATATATGTCCAGAGGGATGGACGTGAAGATAGGTGATCAGTTTCACAGGGAGAAACAACAACAGAGTCAACAACAATATCCAAAACCCTCTAGGAGGACCTACAGTCAGGCCCTGACTTCATACATTGTAGTTATATGACCTCTTGAATCCTCTTTTACCTTACCTATGACACTGAAAGATTTATGCTGCCTTCCTCAGAGGGCTGTTGGAAAGACCAAATGATATACTGAATGTGATTGTATTTTTAATCCATAAACATAGCTCATCACTTGGAGAAGGGAGGATGATTATAAAGTTTTGCAAAGACTGCTTCATTTTCCATGTTTTATTTGTTGTTGTTCCTGACAGAGTAATTTAATCTAGTGGATATACAAACAGATCAATCTGAAGATGAGGGAAGCCAACCCCTCCCCCTTGTTTTTCTTCTTTTCTTAACGTGCAAGGAAGGAGTCCAGTGAAATCTTTCTAAACACCTTTTTCTATATTTAAACAGTTGCACGCAGCTCATTTTCCTACAGACCTTCCCGATTCCCTTGTGGTTACAATCTTAAAAGTCATATAATCTCTTCAAATACTTTGCAGTGAATAAAAATTTCAGAGCACAAAAATGAACAATGGGGTGGTAGGTGGGTGTAGATTGAATTTAGGCCTTAGAGGACAAGGGCCCCCTGAGGTTTGGTTCATAAATAGAATAATAATCAAGTTTAAGCAGGTTAAGGATCAGTGGCATTATTATAAGGTTACAAAGTCAATATAGTAAAGGAGCCTTCACCATTGTATGCTTTTTTGCAGCTCCAAGATACTCTGGTGCAGAAGGAAGAAGAACTTGCTAGGTTACATGAAGAGAATAATCATCTCAGACAATACCTGAATTCTGCTTTGGTTAAATGTCTTGAGGAAAAGGCCAAGGTATGTAACTATCCCCTTTATAAGAGCAAAGCAGTGATCTGAGAACAGAGACCATTTGGGTAAAACTGCTTGATTAAGTGTAGGAGGTGTATTGAACAGCATGGCTTCAAAGGCATTCATAGGCTAGATGGATTTTTCTGAAAGAAATATGGCACTTCCTCAAGAATTTTTATGTATCATTTCTTGGAAGTATCTAGACTGCATATTTTAGCCATTTATTACAAAAAGAGTTGCTTAAGAATCAAAAGACAGTCCAGGGAATTGCTAAGACAGCAGAGGTTAATCAAAAGACAGAGTTAAATGGATGGACCACTGGAGTGGGAATCAGATCTGAAAGACACTCTGTTCTTTTAATTATCTGCTTGACTTTTGGTAAATCTCTCTGTCACTTAGCTTCACTTACCTTCATCTGTAAATGCAGGGGCTAAAAGATCCTTTAAGAATCTCTCCAGCTCTAAAATGTTATGAAAAGGACTGGAGCCCAGATCTCTTCCCTGACAATTATATATTGCCAATTACATTATCTTTTAGTGAACGTTTTTTCTTATACTTTTAAAATGGACTATTTCTAACTCAAGGACAAATAGCTTGTCCACAATCTCTTTCTATTCTTCTTCCTTTCTTTTGGGTTTTGTATTTTTGTTTTCTTTTTGCCATTCTGTTATCATTATTGCTTCTGTCATCAATCTTTACCTTGCCGCTAGACAAGCTGCATTATTTGATATTATTTAATTTAAATTGATGATGCATCTTACCATTTTCACTGGAACTAACAGTTCAGAGAAAAAAAGGGTACCATATCTGATTCCTTTACAATTCAGTTACAATCCAGTCAGCTTTGTTAAGAAAAGGAGCACATTTCACAGTTATTAGCTTGGGCTCCTAACTCCAGCCACCATTTTATAAAAAAGGACATGTATTAAATTAGTAAATGATATTGATTAGGCAGGTTTTTTTCTCTTTTCCCCAATTGTTCAAGATGTGGAATAATACATATCACATGAGAGTGCTATGAAAGTTAACAAAATAAGAAGAAGCAGTGTCATTGTTTCAATCAGTTGCTCTGTCTAGATTCAGATGACTTAGATTTAATCTAGGCTGCATGATCCTCAATAAGTCACATAGTGCCACTATATATGCCTGAGGCATATCCACTAAAGTGGATTTAATAAAATGAGATTACTATGCATGTAGTCAGTGTTCAATACATGATAGTTGCTATTATTGTCATTATTATAAAAATAATTAGTTCCCTGAATTGAAAATTTAAAGACATTATTTCTTTCAATGTTTTTAAATGATTCGTAAATAACATGAATTGTGGTTTCCAGGTAGTTACTTGTCATTATAGATTTTAATTTAGAAATAGAAACCAATCCAATTACTTTTACATATGTGTGTGTGTGTGTGTGTGTGTGTGTGTGTGTGTGTGAGAGAGAGAGAGAATAGAATTTTAATCACATTTTCTAAGGAATTAAGGTGACTAATAAATATATGAAGGAGTTTTAATTAGACAACAGTAAAGAAAATGATCTTGGTTGACTATCTGACTGTATATTTTCAAATACTACTTCCTTAGAAATTGCTGTCATCAGATGAGTTTTCCAAAGCATGTGGACAATTCAGAAAGGGAAAGAGGAAACCCAAAGAGCAAAGATATTTTCCTCCTGAGATCCCCCATCACAAAAATGCCAAGAGAAACCTCTCTCGTGAATTTGCTAACTGTGAAGAACAGCCTGGGCCCCCTGTGGACCCCTGGGTTCTTCAAACACTTGGGTTAAAAGACCTCAACACCATCGATGACACTTCATCAGCTAACTACAGTGCCCACTCCTCTCATCCCAGAAGAATTGCCAGCACATTTCCCCCATTTCTGGATGATGCAGTTGATTATGAAAATGTCCCCAGGGAGGATCTGCCAATTGACTATGGAGATGACCGAGCAACCCGGTCACATAGCACTGCCAGGCACAGGGAAGATTTTCACTTCCTTTCTCAACTTTCAAATCCGCCAGGAGGGCTGCAAACTCCTCCTTACTATACTTCTGATGTGTCACCCAATAAAACAGAGATGGCCTTTTCCACATCCCTAAGCCCTCACTGTAATGTGAAAACTCATTCTTTCCACCAGGGACAAGCCTTTGTTTGTCGAGATGAGGAGGGAGGCTGGAAGTTTACCTGGGTCCCTAAGCAGTCTTAGTGACCCCCTTCTATCACAAAAGGCTGCCATAAACTCTGTTTACAACGAACCTCTCTTGCACTTGAACCTGACTTTTTGGAACATGGAAGCTTTTGCCCCGACTGTCTCCTACCACTTTAAATGTCACTCTCAATTACCCACTTAAACCTGCAGAGAACAGCTTCCAAGAATCCATAATGAAACATGCCTACTCTTCTTTCACCTAAATTTTACTTGTTTACACACCAACACCTGCTGTTGACTTCCTCCCTTCACCCTGTACCTGAAAAGGTATTTTCTGATTGCCTGAATATTCCTTTGAGGCCTACATCTACGGTTCTAATTATAGCAAGTCTTAACAGCTTTTCTCCTTTCATCAAGCAGTTTAAATGTTCACAGCCTCCACCCTCGCACTTTTATCCTGCCCTGCTCCTCTTCATTTCTGAAAACTGCCTTTAGAGTGAACACTATTATTGCTCCAGGTGCCTGTTATTGAGTGTTCAGATTGTGGGGGTGAGGTAGAAGCAAGGGTCTCTGGCCATCATCATTCCCAAAGACATAGTATATAGATGTGAGCAGGTAAGTGTCCTGTGGTGGAGTTGACAAAGAGCCTCTTCAAAGAGCTGTAACTCTACTGAATAAGAAATACTACTGATAAATTAAAAGATGAAAGAGAATTAAGAGGACTTCAAAAGGCACCACGGTATATCAGCTTCTGCAGGCACTCGGCATTGCCTCTTTAGCCAACATGACTCAAACTAGAACATGTTGAGGGACGTTTGGTAACAACAAGTCACCATCCGAATTGCCCAGATGCTGTCAAGCTTCTGGTACCGCAAGTGTAGTCTAGCCCGGCTCTGCCATTGTCTCCCTCATTCATTCACTTATTCATCTCATCATTTTTTTCATTCATTGGCCCATGCAAAATACTTGTACAACACCTACCATGCACCCAGGGCTGTGCTATGGGGTGGGGTGGTGATAAAATAAATGTGAGAAAGCTAGACCTTGTGGCCATCCTCATGAGACTTAGAGCCACTTTTTTGCTGTGACCTTGAGAAACCCACTTCCCAAGTGTGAAGATTCAGTTTTCCTGGCTGCAGAATACAGAAGCTGGATGAGATCATCACTAACATTCTATAAACTGAGGCTGGGTCCGTCAACTTTACTCCAACACTGCCATCCCAGCTCACTCTTCTCTTTAGTTTTGATAGACACTATAGGTATACTGGGTGAGATTGACATACAATTTTTTTAAACGTGAGCCATTTGTAGTTGACACAAGAAACCATTGTCTGATCACAGTATTCTTTTCCTGGCATGAGCCCATGTTGTAGGTTAATTCAGTCTAACTATGTGAGAGTAACTTGCATCTAACAAATAGAGACATTAATTTTTAAATAAGGGTGCATAAATTTAATGAAAATGTTGACATCAAAGATTTCTCTCTTTCTAAATAAAAAAAATATATTCTTAGTGCTCCTGTTAGTTCTCCTCAAGCTCCATATCTTTCGTGGAATAATTTACATGTCAAAGATATGCACCTCTGTTTTTTTGGAGAAAACTTCAGTTAGCGATAAAATCCACCATGTTGAACTTCTTTCCTGTTTTTCTGTTTTCCACCTCTCGGTAAGTCATGTTGTACCATCAGTGCCTGAAAACACGAGTGTGTGCCCTTTGGGATTCTTTGTAACCAAGACATGACTTTTGTTGTTTTTGCTATTTGGTTTTTCTTTATTTTGGTGATTGTGAGCAAGTAATCTGTTTAGAAAGTTTCCTTACCACCTAGTTTTCTTTATAATCCATGAAGGAGAATCTAAGATATTAACTAATATTACTCTCCAGAGTATTTTCATGACTTAGGAAGAGATAGAACACATTCTATTTTCTAAAAAACAAAAAACAAAAACAAAAACAGTAACAAAGAAGTGCCTTTTACACTGCAGGATCTGTGCCCTTGGTGGGTGTAATTTATCTTTTTAAAATAACAAATTTAAGATAAGATTAAAGAATTAAAATTGGTTGTACTTTAATACCCTAGGAATCAAGAAAGCAACATAACTACTTTAAAATTTTAAATGATCTAGCTGTAAAACAAAATTGATCATTCAAAAAATATTTATTTCGCATTTTTGTGTGCTTTATCATGTGCTATGTACCATGAGGAAACACCCAGGCTTCCCACAATGCATTTAGTAGAAACAGAGCCTCATAAAATGTAACCATTTTTAAATGAAACTTGGTCTCAGCCTGGTTTAAAGAAATTATAGTACACTTGTGATAAATTATGGTAACTTGCTCTGGCTTATACCATGGATGAAAGAAAATTACCACATCTTCTTGAGACTACATATCTATAGACATTTGATACTCATTTGCATTATGTATAAAAATTCTTTTGTTGATGTTTGAGAAACTGAAAATTTGTCTCACCTAAGTATATGTTCTAACTATTATGGTTTTACCATGCCAATCCACTAAATCACAGTTAATATCTTATTAATGTAAAATGAGAAATAAAAACTTAATACTTGTGCTTGTGATGGATACCTTTATATTGTGTATAACATTTTCCAGTCATGGATTTTCTTCTCCTAGGTTTTAACCATGATCCTATTGATCTGTACCTTTTTTGTATGATGTGTATGGCCAGACCAATCTTCAGCATTTAAGATTGAAGGGTTCTTTTCCTTATCTACGATACATTAATAAGGCTTTCAGATGTTAAGGGGCCTAAAGAGTCAAGTGCTTTGGGGGCACAGCAACCTAACCTCCCATAAAGACAAGTATCTGACATCAATTTTTAAAATTTGACGACATTTCCTATATTCTCTGATCATCTGAAAATAAAGCTTACTTGTATCTTGCTAATATCTGGAGAATAAGGGCACTCGAAAGCCTCAGTTATGCAGGTGACACTTAATGAATGGGATTATTTTTTTTTTTTAAAGATTTTATTTATTTATTTGAGAGAGAATGAGATAGAGAGAGCATGAGAGGGGGGAGGGTCAGAGGGAGAAGCAGACTCCCTGCTGAACAGGGAGCCCGATGCGGGACTCGATCCAGGGACTCCAGGATCATGACCTGAGCCGAAGGCAGTCGCTTAACCAACTGAGCCACCCAGGCGCCCTGAATGGGATTAATTTAAAACTGCAGTGATGCTAAACTATAATCTTGAAAAACTGGAAGAAAAAAGAACTGAATCAATGGGAAAAATTGTTCTATTTTATCTATTTCAGAAAAAAATATTTTTTTTCAATGTGACAAATGAATTCAACAACCAACCTACATCAAAGGTTCAAAGAAAAGTGTAGAATTTAGACACCCAGTGATAATTTTTTATAAGCCTACTTCTTGTCTATAAAGTCAGGATACACAAATTTACATTTGTTTCAGTTTACCAAAAGATTCATGTGGGTAAATATTAGATGCATCATTTTTTCTTTATTTTTCATGAAACCGAATAAAGTTGGTTTACAAGCTATAGATGCATGACATAGTATATTTCTTAACATATTTGTCATATTTTTATCTGCATTTTTTGTTATGTGAGCAAAACCAGACGTCCAGTTTTAATTCTTATGATGGATATTCTATAAATGTAAAATATAATTTAACATTTAATATTTTAAGTGACTTTGATTTGTGATTTAAAATATTTCTAATCATATGTGAGTCAATTTTGTAATGAATCCATGTCTAATAAATAAATAAATGGCAAAAGCTTACTTGCTCCTACTTTTGTCCCTTATTTTAGAAATGTTTTTCAATGAATTGAACAACAGACTAACAAAAAGTTTTCTGTTCTCATTTCTGCCACAAATATTATGCATAGAAACAATATGTATTTTAATTTCCAAATAGTGGTAAGATTAATAATTGAGGTACTTACTCAAAAGATAATAGCCTGTGTCCAGCTCTGCAGAAGATAAAGGATAAAATATGTGCTCAAACCAACTTGCCTATAAATGAGAGAAACATAAACATGCTTAATCAAAGCAAGGGAATAATTAGCTCTCATAACTGACAAGTCTATGCTTTAGCTATGGCTGGATCTAGGTGCTCAAGGAATATTGTCAGGAATCTGGTTTGGGATCTAAAAGAAGACTGATGAATAGGAACGGATTCTGGAAGGGTGTTGAGATAGTACTTGCTACACAAAAGCATGACAAACCAGTATGGGATAGGTAATGTAAATTTGAAGAGCAGCAAGCTATATCCCATAAGATGTTCTCTAGTTTTGTGACCTCTCCTTGTCCTTCACACTGTAATTCCCCAAGATGAATAAAATACCTCAGTTAAATGTTCTAGTTACAGAGTCTGGCATATGAAAATCATGGGCAGATTTCCCCTAAGTTCACTAGCTAGGCCGTATATCCCTAAGAGGAAGATTAATATTGATAGAAGATGGTTTGAGACTTGCATATCAGGCCAGAAACCCACTGCTATGTGGAGATTCTCCTATAACCAGTCATGGATAACCTGGCTTTTATTTAGTGTCCTTACAAGGATATTTGATTGATTTTTTTCTTGGAGAACATTACACCTATGCCTCCCTCACTTTAAATGACCCTTGAATGTCATCAGGACAGGTTATTGGAAACATCAGGAAGAAGTAAGTATCTTGATCCCCATTTTACAGATGAGAAAACTGGCTCTAAGTTTTTTATGGATCATGTTATAATAAGTAGTTGAGGCCCAAGGTAAACCCTGGCACTGACTTTGGGTCCAATTCTCTTTCTACTATGTCACACAATGATGATGTTTGGGACCAGTAAATGGGCTTACAGTCCTGTCTGTTACAAACTATTGTAGGTCTCAGAGCCAGGGGCCTGGAAGTATGGAGGGGCTCTGACATCTTTGCTTACATTCACTGGAGGGCTCACCTGGGTCCAGGTCTCTTAATCCTATCATTGCTAAAAGGGACTGTTCACAAGACACCTAATTCATCCTCTATCATTTCATTAAAAAAGAAGTGAATAAATTGAAAATTATTGCAGAAATTTGAGATAAAAAGGGTAGGATGGGGAAGGTATAATACTCATGATAAAAAGTATTAATATGCTTCTTAAGTGAAAAAGGTTGGATTAATGAAAAGAGAAATATCTCTTCCAATTGCTTCTGCTAATAGAAAGGCTTAATGTAGCACTTCATGAACAATGCTCATGCAGGCTCTCTCTTCTCCTCTTGTATGGGAAATAGATTTTATACCTGTTTGAGTAATTGCCTTACTCCCTTTCCTGGCAATCCTTTTAAGTATAACTCTAAGGGACAGTAAAGTAATTGAAGAAGCATATTTACAGTGCTGATCCCACTCCTAACACACAGGAGGCATTCGATACACTCACTTTGGAAATCAGGGGTTAAATAATACCTTTTCAGGGAAACAGCAGATTTTTTTTTTTTTTCCCTCATCTCTCTTCCAAGCTTATAATCTGAAATAATAAGGCACAGAAAGGGTGTTTCAAGGTGATTTCTTAATACCTAGTGGCTGGTCCCTCTGGGATGAGACCCAGGATTTCAGATCTATAACCATGAGCTTTCTAAAGGTAATGTTTCCTCAGGGACCCCAATTGCTCTGAACCTGAGAGCAGAGGCCCTTTAATAAGTGTGCAGTGAGAAGTCAGAACCTCTTGTTTCAGTCAGGCAAAAAGCCAAAAAACACCCCCCTTTTCATTTGGTCTCCTGCGATTTGCTGCATTACAGAAGCCACAAAGTCATTCTTCCATCCCTGGCACGTAGGGGAGTTGTCATGGGTGGAAGAGGGGAGAGGCGCAGTGCAGCCCGTGGTCCCATCCATTACCAGTCGTGTGCTCCCCAGGAGTCTCAGCCCCCTTCAGCAGTGGAGCGCCATACTGCCAGAGCTTTAACCTTTCTTTCTCTTGCTTCTGAGGATCATAAATAGTTCACCCAGCCCATTCTAGGGTCCTCACTACACATTTCTACAATAGTTTTAATGAATATGCTGCTTTCTTTTGAAATGATAGAGGATGGATGGGGCTTCTTGTGAACCATCCTGTTAGCAACAATGGAAGAAAAAGGACTGGAGACCTACAATAGCCCTTTGACAAATGCAAATAGTATCCTCTCAAGGACCTTAGAGTGAGCTCTTAGGAGACTGTTTAATATCTATGATAACTCTTAGAATTTATTCATGTCAGTAGATAAGAATACAAAGATTCACACTCCCCTTTCTTATAGTGAAGTGATATCATGAACAAAGAGCTCTGCTCAACAAATCAGATTCCTTCACTCACAGCCGTATGACCTCAGAAATTCATTCAATCTTCCTTAGCCTTGAACAACATGGACGTGAACTGCACAAGTCCACTTATATGCAGATTTTTTTTTTGATAACTATAGTACAGTACTAAAATGTGTTTCCTCATCCTTATGACTTTCTTAATAACATTTTCTTTTCTCTAGCTACTATATTGTAAGAATACTGTACATAATACATATAACATACAAAATATGTATTAATTGACTTTATAATATTGGTAAAACTTCAGATCAATAGTAAGCTATTAGTGAAGTTTTTGAGGGGTCAAAAGTTGCACATGGATTTTCCACTGTGCAGGGAGGTCAGTACCCCTAACTCCCATGTTGTTGAAAGGTCAAATTGTATTCACCTGTAAAATGGAGATAATGTTTGCTCTATCCCACAAATTTTTGAGTTAATCTTGTAATATTAAAAGATCACGTGTAAGTTAAGATTCAGTCATAAAAGTCCATTTCCATTTAATTTTTGAATGGAAAACTTCATACTTCATAAAATGCAACACTAAAAATCAGTTATACATATTTCTACTGATACACTTCAGTAAATACTCACTGTTTTCCCACTATGTTCAAAGTACAATTTTATGTTCTATGGCCCATGGCCCATGTCTTAAAAGAGTTTACAAGTTGGTAGTGGAAGGAAATTAGGAAAGGATTCATTGAACACTTGATGTCAAAGACATTCATTGGGTATAAAGTTAGAATTGCATCAGTAGAGGTAAAGGTAGGAGGAAAAAAAAGAGAAGAAAATCCCAACAGGCAAAATATGAGGAATATTCAGAGAATGATGACTAGCCCAAGTGACTGCAGGGTAGATTTTTATAAAATAAAGTATCTCTTTTGGAATCCAGCAAAAATTTCTGTACAATGAAACATGCTGTAACCTCTAACAATGTTCTGTTAATAATAAAAGTAAGGTGAAACCTATAAAATCCAAAAAGGTAAGGACAATAACTTAGCTATATTATTTGCATCCTTAAAATCAACTCAGTCATCACCTTTCATGCTTATTTACAATGGTATTAGAATAGTAACTAGTAAGTGTCACTTTTTATAGATTTCTTTTAAAATGCTCTCAATTTCTTAAGACTGAGTCAGGCTGACCCTTCACAGACAAAGGTACGGGGATGTAGGTAGTAGAAATTACCACTTGTCCCTGATTCATATCACCAGTTTGGTTTCAAAATCCTAAGTTTTTTGTTTGTTTGTTTAATAGGCTGTTCTAAACTTTCTTTGAAGATCTTAAATGTGCCGCACATGTAACATGAGGACGAGGGAGAATATATAGTGATAGTGATTATATTTTTGGAATCTTCACTGATAAAAATGCCTACCACAAGCACTTTCCCATTAAAATTAAGGTAAGGGAATTTCCCCCTTGGAGCTAATGTAGGTATGGAAGAGAATCATGTAAAGATTAAAAAACACAAGTGAAAAAAAAGATGTGAACTTTTGCTTCTTGGATAGACACTGGCTGCCGCAGTATGATCTTGCATGCGAGGGAAATGAAAGAGGAAGCAGCAGAGCAACTGGACTCCCAATGTTGTTCAAGGGAAAGGGATTCCTGGGGGGTTGATCCACATGGCAGAAGCTGCTGAGTTTGAGATCTCCATCTCCTAAGCAATGGACGTGAGAGGCAAGAGACTCTAGGGTAGACATCTGGTGGTATGAACTGAAGTTAGAGGAAGAGGGTTTGTTAGAAGGGATTAAGTCAAAGCTGTGTAGAAGTTCTTCTCCCCTAGAAAGTCCACATAAATATATCCCACAAGGAGCATGGTCATACAATTTACTGTCCAATCTGTGACTTCTTTAGAGTGATAAATACTAACCTGGAAGGAATATTGGGACAAGAGATATAACCTTACTCTCTTGCAACCAAACCAGACATATGTCCAAAATATATAGAAAAATCAACATTTGGATGTCTGCATAGAGGACATAGAGGACAACAATAGACTGTCATATGATCCAGGAAAGCAGCAACTATGAATAATCATAGGCTAAACCTCATCTGGTTATGTAGATATGTACCCAAATTAAAAGAAGAAAGCAGGAGCAGCTCTCCCTATTCTAAAATGCCTTGAAGTTTAACCTACATTTTCATGAACCTGGACTTATTTTCATGAATAAAAATGACCTAAAACTGATAAGATCCACCCCCAAATGGAAAAGGTAATTCAGTGCAACAAGGCTGAAACCATCAAAAGGGAAAAATAAAGCTACATCATCTCAATACTTCAATGAGTTCTTGTCTCCCAATAAACGATTTACAAGTGTTTGTGGGGAGCGAAAAGTAAGTTGAACAGAGAAATACTATAGGCTCTTTTGAAAATAACAGGGGCTCATTTGTAGCTGGTAATCAAAATGTATAGGAAAATAAATGTAGGTTACAATGCATCTTTCTTCTGCATTGATCAAGTGTTTAGAAGCAAGTTACAAATTACCAAATATATAAAGACCAAAAAAGAAAAAAAAATAAATTGCAACAAATTACTTCACGTCACATATTTGTATACACATTTACACATTTCATTAAAAACATGCACTGAAAAATATGTAATAAAATGTTACGTATATATACACTAAATGATCTGTATATTATATATGCAGTGTTATACCTTTCTTACGAAATACTAGCATTTTTTCTGATTATTAAATTCTTGTACAATATGATTTTCAGTTAATATTTAGTATGACTATTGTGTGAATATACTATAACATATTTAACTAATTACTTATTCTCATATATGAAGATTGCTTTCTATTTTCTTTGTTATCTATAATGTAACAGTGTAGATTCTTGTGGGAACATATTTTCCCAGTTTATTTCTTGGAATTGTAATTGCTTTATGAAAAAATATTTACACTTTTAAGGATTTGAAGATAAATAGCAAAAAATCTCCAGGCCTCATGTTGGAATCAGAGTGGCTAAAAAAGTCCCCATTTAAGCCTTCTAATTTTGAAAGACCAGAAAGAAATTCTTCAAAATCTTGCCCAGGAAGAATTTGTTGTCTTATGAGGCAAAGTCTTGTGTCTAATATTACACATTTGTGTATCTGCATTTGTTATGAGCCTCATATATTGAAAGGACACTCAAAAAAAATCTGATGAAGATGAAAATTTCAGGTATTGTTTAGAAGTTTAATTCAATAAAATCATTTCTATCAATAGGACCAACACCTATTTATTTATTTATTTTTTTTTTTTGCTAAAAGTTCTGATTAAGACCCTTTAACCCTCTAGATGATTCTGTTAATTGACAAGAGTTTCAAATTTTGAGTTCTGAGGGGTTAATTGTGAAAATAAGCTACATTCTTTTCTGATTATACATGCAATCCATGCCCTTCATTCTGTCCCAACCTTTGTATCCCCACTCCTAATTCTCCTATTCCCTCCTCTCCAAACTACCACTTTACACTTATCTTTTCTTTTGGAGGATTTAGACTTCCCTTTTATTGCAGTATCATATCACCTCACCTATGGTTCTTTCTTACTCATATGGTTTAGGAATGGAGAGATTTACTCTCCTTCTGACAACAAACTAGTCTCAGGCATGGATCCAAGAGTACCAGGCTTAACCAAGAATTGTTAATTTTGAAAATAATCTACACTATTTTCTGATTATAGATGCAACCCGGGCTCATTTTCAAGGACTATATTTTATGAGATAATTATTATAAAATGAAGGAAAGAAACAATGAATCATGGAACACTACATCAAAAACTAATGATGTAATGTATAATGATTAACATAACATAATGAAATAAAATTCATTAAAAAAATAAAATAAAATAAAATGAAGGAAAGAATCTCTGGGGAGATTGGGTGGCTCAGTCGGTTAAGGGTCTGTCTTCAGCTCAGGTCATGATCCCAGGGTCCTGGGATGGAGCCCTGCGTTGGGCTCCCTGCTCAGTGGGAAGTCTGCTTCTCCTTCTCCCACTGCCCCTGCCCCCCTCGTACTCTCTCTCTCTCTCAAACCAATAAAATCTCTTTAAAAAGAAAAAGAAAAGAATCTCATATATTGTGGGTAACAAAGTAAATTATTTTATCAACCCCACTTTTTCTTCTTTTTCCTCCAAAATATTAGAAAGTGTAAAGAGCAGCGATTTTTGTTATTTTAAATGTATTCAACTTCATTTTATATATGTGACTATTTTAAGGTTTCCCTTTGTGTTCTCTATTTGCTAAAAATATTAGAAAATCATGGCCCATCTAAAAGTCTTAAGCAATGTCGATTAGTTTTTCTCTAAGACTCTACTATCGGGGGGCAGAGCAAGATGGCGGAGGAGTAGGAGACCTGGATTTCGTCTCCTCTCAGGAATTCAGCTGGATAGGGATCAAACCATTCTGAACACCTACAAACTCAACAGGAGATAGAAGAAAAGAATAGAAACAACTCTCTGAACAGAAAAGCGACCACTTTCTGGAAGGTAGGACGTGCAGAGAAGTGAATCTGAGGTGATATTCGGGAGGATAGACGGCGGGGGAGGGGCCTCCATCGGCCGCTTCTGGCAAGTGATAGAGCCACGGAGCACAAAATCGGAACTTTTAGAAGTCTGCGCCGCTGAGGGACCTTACTCTGGTGGCTAAGTGGGGGGTGGAACCCTCGCGGGACAGTGTGGTCTCAGGACCCTCGGGGTCACAGAAAGACCGGGGGTGCCTGAGTGCGGCAGAGCTCCCAGGTATCAGAGTGGGGAAGCCGGCTGCAGAGACAGAGCCGAGGCGCGGGCTCTCAGCTCGGGGTTGCCATAAACCGTGATCCGCAGCACAGTCGGGCCACTGCTCCTCCAGCAGGGACCCAACAAGCGGCAGATCCGGGGAGACTCACCTTCTTCCCCCGGGAGGAGAGGTGCGGGAGCGCACCGCGGGGATCTGCTGGGTTTGGAGACTCCACCCGGGGTCGGGTGCCAGAGATAGAAACACGCGGTCACAGGCCGGGTGAGCGCGGAGTGCGGCGGGAGACCGGGGAGACGGGAGTGACTGACTGTTTTTCTCTAGGGGCTCGCTGAGGAGCGGGACCCCGAGTTCTCGGCTCCTCCGGGGCGGAGACTGGGAGGCCGCCATTTTCACTCTCCGCCTCCAAAGCTGTACAGAAAGCTTGCAGGGAACAAAAGCTCCGGAGAGCAAACCCGAGCAGATTACTTAGCCCGACCAGGCAAGGGCGGGGCAATTCCGCCTCCGGCAAAGACGTTTGGGAACCACGGCGACAGGCCCCTCCCCCAGAAGATCAGCGAGAACAGCCAGCCAAGGCCAGGTTTACCGATCAGTGAGAACGGCAGAACTCCAGCGTTAGGGGAATACTGCACATAGAATTCATGGCTTTTTTTACCATGATTCTTTAGTCTTTCAAAGTAAATTATTTTTTTTGACTGTCTTTTTTTTTTGAATTTTTCTTTTTCCCTTTTTCAACCAACATCTTATCAATCCCTTTTTTAAAAAAACATTTTTATTTTTCATGTTTAGAGTCATATTCTATCCCTTCATAGTAGTTACCCATATTTTTGGCATATATATAAGTTGTTCTCTCTTTAAAATTTTGAGATAGTTTCTTCTAACAGATCAAAATATACTCTAAATCTCTAGTGTATGGTTTTTTTCTACTCCCCTGCCTGATCACATTCTCTCCCTTTTTTCTTTTCTTTTTTTTTTAAATCCTCTTCTTTCTTTTTTCAAACAACTTATCAATTCCTTTTATAAAATTTTTTATAATTTCCATCTTTACAGTCATATTCCATGCCTTCATCATATCAACCCTTATTTTGGTACATATATAAGTTTTTCTTTCTTTAAAATTTTGGGAGGCACTTTCTTTTAACAGACCAAAATACACCCAAAATCTAGTGTGTGGCACTGATCTATATACCAGCCTGATCATATTTGATCACATTCTGTTTTTGTTTTGTTTTGTTCTGTTTTTGTCTGTTTTTATCTTTATCTTTATCTTTTTCTTTTTTCTTTTTTTCTTTCTTTTTCTTTTTTCTCTCTTTCCCTTTCTTTCACACTGCTTCAGGTCTTTTCTGATTTGTTTAGAGTATATTTTCTGGGGATGTTGTTACCCTGCTAGCATTTTGTTCTCTCATTAATCTATTCTCCTCTGCACAAAATGACAAGACGGAAAAAATCACCTCAACAAAAAGAACAAGAGGTAGTACCAACTGCCAGGGACCTACTCAATACGGACATTAGTACGATGTCAGATCTAGAGTTCAGAATCATCACTTTAAAGATACTAGCTGGGCTTGAAAAAAGCATGGAAGTTATTAGAGAAACCCTTTCTGGAGAAGTAAAAGAACTAAAATCTAACCAAGTAGAAATCAAAAAGGCTATTAATGAGGTGCAATCAAATATGGGGGCGCTAACTGCTAGGATAAATGAGGCAGAAGAAAGAATCAGTGAGATAGAAGACCAAATGATGGAAAATAAAGAAGCTGAGAAAAAGAGAGATAAACAACTACTGGATCACGAGGGCAGAATTCGAGAGATAAACGAAACCATAAGACGAAACAACATTAGAATAATTGGGATCCCAGAAGAAGAAGAAAGAGAGAGAGGGGGGCGCCTGGGTGGCTCAGTTGGTTAAGCGACTGCCTTCGGCTCAGGTCATGATCTCAGGGTCCTGGGATCGAGCCCCACATCGGGCTCCCTGCTCAGCGGGAAGCCTGCTTCTCCTTTTCCCACTCCCCCTGCTTGTGTTCCTTCTCTCGCTGTCTCTCTCTCTCTCTGTCAAATAAATAAATAAATCTTTAAAAAAAAAAAAAAAAGAAAGAGAGAGAGGGGCAGAAGGTATAATGGAGCAAATTATAGCAGAGAACTTCCCTAATTTGGGGAAGGAAACAGGCATCAAAATCCAGGAAGCACAGAGAACACCTCTCAAAATCAATAAAAATAGGTCAACACCCCGACATCTAATACTAAAACTTACGAGTCTCAGAGACAAAGAGAAAATCCTGAAAGCAGCTCGGGACAAGAGATATGTAACCTACAATGGTAGAAACATTAGATTGGCAACAGACTTATCCACAGAGACCTGGCAGGCCAGAAAGGACTGGCAGGACATATTCAGAGGACTAAATGAGAAAAGTATGCAGCCAAGAATACTATATCCAGCTAGGCTGTCATTGAAAATTGAAGGAGAGATAAAAAGCTTCCAGGACAAACAAAAACTAAAGGAATTTGCAAACACGAAACCAGCCCTACAAGAAATCTTGAAAGGGGTCCTCTAAGCAAAGAGAGAGCCTAAAAGCAACATAGACCAGAAAGGAACACAAACAATATACAGTAACAGTCACTTTACAGGCAATACAATGGCACTAAATTCCTATCTTTCAATAGTTACCCTGAATAAATGGGCTAAATGCCCCAATCAAAAGACACAGGCTATCAGATTGGATTAAAAAACAAGACCCATCGATATGCTGTCTGCAAGAGACTCATTTTAGACCCAAAGACACCCCCAGATTGAAAGTGAGGGGGTGGAAAACCATTTACCATGCTAATGGACACCAAAAGAAAGCTGGGGTGGCAATCCTTATATCAGACAAATTAGATTTTAAACCAAAGACTGTAATAAGAGATGAAGAAGGACACTATATCCTACTTAAAGGGTGTATCCAACAAGAAGATCTAACAATTGTAAATATCTATGCCCCTAACATGGGAGCAGCCAATTATATAAGGCAATTAATAACAAAAGCAAAGAAACACATCGACAACAATACAATAATAGTGGGGGGCTTTAACATCCCCCTCACTGAAATGGACAGATCGTCTAAGCAAAAGATCAACAAAGAAATAAAGACTTTAAATGACACACTGGACCAAATGGACTTCACAGACATATTCAGAACATTGCATCCCAAAGCAACGGAATACACATTCTTCTCTAGTGCCCATGGAACATTTTCCAGAATAGATCACATCCTAGGTCATAAATCAGGTCTCAACCGGTACCAAAAGATTGGACTCATTCCCTGCATATTTTCAGACCACAATGCTTTGAAACTAGAACTCAATCACAAGAGGAAAGTTGGAAAGAACTCAAATACATGGAGGCTAAAGAGCATCCTACTGAAGAATGAATGGGTCAACCAGGAAATTAAAGAAGAATTCAAAAATTCATGGAAACCAATGAAAATGAAAACACAACTATTCAAAATCTTTGGGATACAGCAAAGGCAGTCCTGAGAGGAAAGTATATAGCAATACAAGCCTTTCTCAAGAAACAAGAAAAGTCTCAAGTACACAACCTAACCCTACACCTAAAGGAGCTGGAGAAAGAACAGCAAATAAAGCCTAAACCCAGCAGGAGAAGAGAAATAATAAAGATCAGAGCAGAAATCAATGAAATAGAAACCAAAAGAACAGTAGAACAGATCAACAAAACTAGGAGCTGGTTCTTTGAAAGAATTAACAAGATTGATAAACCCGTGGCCAGACTTCTCAAAAAGAAAAGAGAAATGACCCAAATCAACAAAATCATGAATGAAAGAGGAGAAATCACAACCAACACCAAAGAAATACAAACAATTATAAGAACATATTATGAGCAACTCTATGCCAGCAAATTAGATAACCTGGAAGAAATGGATGCATTCCTAGAGATGTATCAACTACCAAAACTGAACCAGGAAGAAATAGAAAACCTGAACAGACCTATAACCACTAAGGAAATAGAAGCAGTCATCAAAAATCTCCCAAAACACAAAAGCCCAGGGCCAGATGGCTTCCCAGGGGAATTCTACCAAACATTTAAAGAAGAATTAATACCTATTTTTCTGAAACTGTTCCAAAAAATAGAAATGGAAGGAAAACTTCCAAACTCATTTTATGAGGCCAGCATTACCTTGATCCCAAAACCAGACAAAGACCCCATCAAAAAGGAGAATTACAGACCAATATCCCTGATGAACATGGATGCAAAAATTCTCACCAAAATACTAGCCAATAGGATCTAACAGTACATTAAAAGGATTATTCACCATGACCAAGTGGGATTTATCCCTGGGCTGCAAGGTTGGTTCAACATCTGCAAATCAATGAACGTGATACAATACTTTAACAAAAGAAAGAACAAGAATCATATGATCCTCTCAATAGATGCAGAAAAAGCATTTGACAAAGTACAGCATCCTTTCTTGATCAAAACTCTTCAGAGTATAGGCATAGAGGGTACATACCTCAATAGCATAAAAGCCATCTATGAAAAACCTACAGTGAATATCATTCTCAATGGGGAAAAACTGAGAGCTTTCCCCCTAAGGTCAGGAACGCGGCAGGGATGTCCACTATCACCACTGCTATTCAACATAGTATTGGAAGTCCCAGCCACAGCAATCAGACAACAAAAAGAAATAAAAGGCATCCAAATCGGCAAAGAAGAAGTCAAACTGTCACTCTTTGCAGATGATATGATACTTTATGTGGAAAATCCCAAAGACTCCACCCCAAAACTGCTAGAACTCATACAGGAATTCCGTCAAGTGGCAGGATATAAAATCAATGCACAGAAGTCAGTGGCATTCGTATACACCAACAAGTCAGAAGAAAGAGAAATTTAGGAGTCGATCCCATTTACAATTGCACCCAAAACCATAAGATACCTAGGAATAAATCTAACCAAAGAGGCAAAGGATCTGTACTCAGAAAACTATAAAATACTCATGAAAGAAATTGAGGAAGACACAAAGAAATGGAAAAACGTTCCATGCTCATGGATTGGAAGAACAAATATTGTGAAGATGTCAATCCTACCTAGAGCAATCTACACATTCAATGCAATCCCCATCAAAATACCATCCACTTTTTTCAAAGAAATGGAACAAATAATCCTAAAATTTGTATGGAACCACAAAAGACCCCGCATAGCCAGAGGAATGTTGAAAAAGAAAAGCAAAGCTGGTGGCATCACAATTCCGGACTTCCAGCTCTACTACAAAGCTGTCATCATCAAGACAGTATGGTACTGGCACAAAAACAGACACATAGATCAATGGAACAGAATAGAGAGCCCAGAAATGGACCCTCAACTCTATGGTCCACTAATCTTTGACAAAGCAGGAAAGAATGTCCAATGGAAAAAAGACAGTCTCTTCAACAAATGGTGTTGGGAAAATTGGACAGCCACATGCAGAAGAATGAAACTGGACCATTTCCTTACACCACACACAAAAATAGACTCCAAATGGTTGAAAGACCTAAATGTGAGACAGGAGTCCATCAAAATCCTAAAGGAGAACACAGGCAGCAACCTCTTCGACCTCAGCCGCAGCAACTTCTTCCTAGAAGCATCGCCAAAGGCAAGGGAAGCAAGGGCAAAAATGAACTATTGGGACTTCATCAAGATTAAAAGCTTTTGCAAAGCAAAGGAAACAGTCAACAAAACCAAAAGACAACTGACAGAATGGGAGAAGATATTTGCAAATGACATATCAGATAAAGGGCTAGTATCCAAAATCTATAAAGAACTTCTTCAACTCAACACCCAAAGAACAAATGATCCAATCAAGAAATGGGCAGAAGACATGAACAGACATTTTTCCAAAGAAGACACCCAAACGGCCAACAGACACATGAAAAAGTGTTCAATATCGCTCGGCATCAGGGAAATCCAAATCAAAACCTCAATGAGATACCACCTCACACCAGTCAGAATGGCTAAAATTAACAAGTCAGGAAATGACAGATGTTGGCGGGGATGCGGAGAAAGGGGAACCCTCCTACACTGTTGGTGGGAATGCAAGCTGGTGCAGCCACTCTGGAAAACAGTATGGAGGTTCCTCAAAAAGTTGAAAATAGAGCTACCATATGATCCAGCAGTTGCACTACTGGGTATTTACCCCAAAGATACAAAAGTAGGGACCCGAAAGGGTATGTGCACCCCGATGTTTATAGCAGCAATGTCCACAATAGCCAAACTGTGGAAAGAGCCAAGATGTCCATCGACAGATGAATGGATAAAGAAGATGTGGTATATATATACAATAGAATATTATGCAGCCATCAAAAGGAATGAGCTCTTGCCATTTGCAACGACGTGGATGGAACTGGAGGGTATTGTGCTGAGCGAAATAAGTCAAACAGAGAAAGACATGTATCATATGACCTCACTGATATGAGGAATTCTTAATTTCAGGAAACAAACTGAGGGTTGCTGGAGTGGGGGGTGGGGTGGGAGGGATGGGGTGACTGGGTGATGGACACTGGGGAGGGTATGTGCTCTGGTAAGTGCTGTGAATTGTGCAAGACTGTTGAATCTCAGATCTGTACCTCTGAAACAAATAATGCAATATATGTTAAGAAAGAAAAAAAGAAGAAGAAGAATGTAGCAGGAGGGGAAGAATGAAGGGGGGGGAAATCGGAGGGGGAGAAGAACCATGACAGACGATGGACTCTGAAAAACAAACTGAGGGTTCTAGAGGG
The DNA here is from genome assembly GCF_004348235.1 of Phoca vitulina. Lineage (NCBI taxonomy): Eukaryota > Metazoa > Chordata > Mammalia > Carnivora > Phocidae > Phoca > Phoca vitulina. The sequence continues at coordinate 53,268,052 of NW_022589711.1, forward strand.
GAGGGGGGTGGGAGGATGGGTTAGCCTGGTGATGGGTATTGAGGAGGGCATGTTCTGCATGGAGCACTGGGTGTTATGCACAAACAATGAATCATGGAACACTATATCTAAAACTAATGATGTAATGTATGGGGATTAACATAACAATAAAAAATTAAAAAAAAAAAGACTCTACTATCATCCCTTGCAGATTATTATATTTTTTAGCTTGATGAAAGATACAGAATGTCAAAAACTGTTTCCATGCAAAATATTGAGAAATATCTTTTCTGATGCTATTAATTAACCATCAAATAATAGTTTTATGAAAGTTCCCCTAATAATATATTTCATTTTTATATATGCATATGCATTTATATACTTTACATTCCACCTTTTATATACAAAGGAAATGAGTCATGAAATATATGCTAAATGATAAAAACATAAACATAATTTTAACTTCATTACCTGAAACAATTTAATAAAAATATATACATAGGGGTGCTTGGGTGGCTCAGTGGGTTAAATGTCTGCCTTCGGCTCAGGTCATGATCCCAGCATCCTGGGATCGAGCCCCGCCTCAATCTACCTGCTCAACGGGAAACCTGCTTCTCCCTCTCCCACTCCCCCTGCTTGTGTTCCCTCTGTTGCTGTGTCTCTCTCTGTCAAATAAATAAATTTTAAAAATCTTTAAAAAAAAGTATACATAAACAGAGCAAGAAATGGAAATGAGATCAACAATAAAAAGTTTTTTGTGTGAGGAGCGCCTGGGTGGCTCAGTCGGTTGAACAGCCAACTCTTGATTTCAGCTCAGGTCATGGTCTCAGGGTTGTGAAATCGAACCCCGAGTCGGGCACTGTGCTGAGCAGGGACTCTGCTAGAGATTTTCTACCTCTCCCACTGCCCTTCTCCCCACTCTCTCTCTCAGATAGATAAATAAATCTTTTCTTAAAAAAGTGTTTTGGGTCGGAACCAGTGGAGGAAAGGAGAACTTTGTATGACATTTTTTTCTCATTTATATTTCTGTTACTAACCAAACCAAAACAATTTGTAGAAAAGCTAAAGAGACATAATAACAAAAGATAATGAACAGAGGTCATGGTGATGAACATGTGATAAATTTATAAAACTCATGTGTGCCATGAAAAAGTGCTCAACATCGCTTGGCATCAGGGAAATCCAAATCAAAACCTCAATGAGATACCACCTCACACCAGTCAGAATGGCTAAAATTAACAAGTCATGAAATGACAGATGTTGGCAAGGATGCGGAGAAAGGGGAACCCTCCTACACTGGTATGAGGAATTCTTAATCTCAGGAAACAAACTGAGGGTTGTTGGAGTGGTGGGGGGTGGGAGGGATGGGGTGGCTGGGTGATAGACATTGGGGAGGGTATGTGCTAGGGTGAGCGCTGTGAATTGTGTAAGACTGATGAATCACAGACTAGTACCTCTGAAACAAATAATACATTATATGTCAAAAAAAAAAAAGACAGAAGGGAAAAATGAAGGGGGGGATTGGAGGGGGAGACAAACCATGAGAGACTATGGACTCTGAGAAACAAACTAATTCTGCAATATTATTTGGAAAGTCAAAGCTGAATTTCCACACTTTTTTCCTTTCATATTACTATCATGACAGCTCTGACCCTCTACCAAATCAGAGACAGATGACTCAGCTTGTCTAGAGACACAGTGTGCAGAAAATATAAATAAAAAGCATATTACTCTCCATAAAATATTTTCTTAAATCTAAAAGAACTAAGAAAGTTCTCAGTGCATATTTACTATCTCATAAATTTTTGTAATCTGATCAATAGGCTTTGGGATCTACTATAACCAACACTGAGAAATACTGACATTTTGGATGACTTTTATTGAATATTGAGTCTCCAATTCTACAAAGACCAGTTAAAGCAATCTTCACATCATGTCTGGAGTCAACTAAAACTTAAAACTATTAATTGATAAGTTCCAAAAAAGGCTGATTTCCTCACAATTTAGAACGGATTATCATTTTCTTCTTAATGGTTGTGTGGCTTTAGACACATTACTTAAGCTTTTTAGGACTTTGGCTCATTTATAATATTGACAGTATAATTGTGCCTAACTCAAGTCTCGAGGCAAAGAGTAGATCGGTTATATTGAAATATTTAAAATTGCTTTGACACATAGTTAGTACACAGAAATGCTAATTATCATTATCACTGTCATGATCATCTATAAAGGAAGGTATCAGCATAGAATATGAAAGCCTGGAAGTAAAAATTATGAGAACTGGAAGATATTTTCAAAACCATCTAGAACAACTGTTTATAGCCCCTGTTTCAAGTACAAACAGAAAGTTGGTAATTTAAAAATGGACAAGGACTCTGTGACTAGGAAGAATGGTCAACTAAATTGCTATGGCATGTTCTCAGGATATCATTATGCTCTTAGGTTGGTCTCTTTACCTTTATTGTCACTGCTGCTATCAAAATATATTAGACCCATGAGGGATGTGACTTACTTGAATCTATGATCACTGATAAGGCTCCTGCTTCACTTTAGCATTGCAAGAGCAAGCTAATGATTTATTTTTATCAAAAATATGTATTATTTTTAAAATCACACACTTATGAGAAAAATAACAGAAAATAAAGATAAGAAAAAAGAACAAGCACAACTCTGAAACCACTACGCACATTTCTCTATACTTCTCTTTCCTTCTACACACAGATGTGTATATTTTATTTTTAAAAAATCAAAGGATTGTGTTTCTTTTCTTTTTTATGTAAAATTGTTTGCTTAAAAATAACTTCAGTAGAAGTGTTTGTTCATATACAAAGGGAGGTAGGAATTTTGGAATAGATGATCTTCATGGGTTTTTTTTTCATCCTGAGGACTCTATGATTGATTTTTTTACAAAGATCTTTATTAGTGGATACTTATAGAATGATTTTGGTTGGCTTTATATCCCTTTGCCAATAACTTTTGAATATGCATTTATTGGCATAGAGAAACAATATTTGCCCTATTGAAGCCAACTTGTAGAAATACAAAAAAAAAAAAAAAAAAAAATGCTCTTAATCCTATTGCTCTGACCAAGGTGCTGAAGTGGGCCTCTGACATTGCATCCCAACTGTCAAGAGGCATAGGAAAGTGGTAATTCGGGGGGCCTGGATGGCTCAGCCGTTAAGCGTCTGTCTTCGGCTCAGGTCATGAACCCAGGGTCCTGGGATCGAGCCCTGCGTCGGGCTCCCTGCGTCGGGCTCCCTGCTCAAAGGGAAGCCTGCTTCTCCCTCTCCCACTCCCCCTGCTTGTGTTCCCTCTTTGGCTATCTCTCTCTCTGTCAGATAAATAAATAAAATCTTTTTTAAAAAAAAGAAAGTGATAATTGTTTTCCATTGTATTTCTAATCACATCCAAATGAAGCATATAGTAAGGTATTAAATAATTCTCAATATTAACTTCCCCTATCCTGGCAAAGAAAAGCAGGCTACTATAACCAAAATTATAGCTGAAGATTAATATCAAAGCCATGTTAAAACCCATTTAAAAATACTGATGTTTGGAAAACAAGCAAATTTATATGACACATTGAAGAGACCATAACACAAACATATATACACAAGAGAAATTGAAATCCTTTCTATTTCTAAAGTCTTCCCTCATTATTTACATATTTTACCATCTAAGTGTCATTAAATACATTCCACATATATATCTTAAGTGAGACAGACAACTCAGTTTCATGGCTGGTCACTCAGCTATTATGTTGTCAACATCCATCTGTATTTCATTCACTCAATAAAAATTACTTAGCACCACACACCAGACTACGTATTGAGGGTAAAAAGAAAAAAAAAAAAAACAGTGAGGATGGGGGATAAGACAAATACAAATATGTTTAATACACATGTTTTAAAATAGTACATTCCATAAGAGAAAAAATAGTGGCATGGGCACTAAATATAGAAAGAGATTAATGACTTCTACCTGGGAAGGGTAGTTATTGGAAGAGTATGAATAAGGACTGGGGAAGCGGCATTTCATCTGGGCCCTGAAGGATTGTTAAAATTTTGACTAATGGAGATTGGAAGAGCATTTGAGAGGAAAAGAAATAGTGAGAATAATATCATACAGGAAGAAATTTAGGGCACACGAATAAAGTGATGGTAAATAAAACTGGGAAATTAAGTGGTAATAAAGTTTAGAGAGCCTCCGATTCAACTAGAAAAATTTTACTAAGTTTAGACTTATCCTTTAGAAAACAGGGATTCATGCAGGCTTTTGAGAAAGAGAATTATTCACTCACAATTATATTTTAGGAAGATAAAGATAGCAATAAATGTAGTGGGCAATGAAGAGGAATTAGAAAAATAGGGAGTTATGTGCATACCTGTATTGGTAGCAATACAGAAAGGAAACTCAGAAAGGATGACATGCATTCTTAACAACTTTTCTAATATACTGCAATTCCCATAAAGAAAATACTTGAATGTTAATTATGATCATAATTTTCAAATGAACTGGAAAGTATTTATCTATCATGATAGTCAAAAGTTATTCATTGAACAAATACAATGTTAATTGAGTGTTTAATATAAGATAGTAAATTTGCTCAATTTAGGGAGTAAATACACTTACGATACATACCCTTGTCCTCAAGAAGCTTATATTCTAGTTTGGGACACAATGTATAAATATAAAACTTATGTACCACACTATATAATAGCATAGATTAAAAAACATATTGAGAGGATTTATCAGTATCATGTAAAGGAAAGAGCACTACAGTGAGAGTCTGGAAGTCTGAGTTCAAACTCTGGATGTCACTTATAGTTTGTGTGACCTTGTGTCATAAGTCAGTTACTTCAAGAAATAGATTCTGATACAGAGGTTTGCATGCAGGAGATTTTCATGAGCATGTTCTCAGGAGCAATATATCTAAGGAAAATACATGCAAGTCTTGAAAAAGAGAAAAAAATTAATGATGTTGTGGTCAAAACAAAGTTCTCAGCCAAATACGAGGGGAGGTCCAGAGCTGAGATGGCCCTTTAGAATTGAAGCAAGAAGCTCAATTTTTGTAGCCTGACCTTAAAAATAAGATTAACCTTGGGTGGGATGGCTTCCTTTTAGCTGAAGTCAATTCCTGGAGAACGTGAGGGAAGGATACCTTGATCTTGAAAAAGATTTTGGATGATGCATCAGCTATAGCACGCCTTATGATGTACTCCTTGCAACTGCTTAGATCCACTTGCTTTAATAATAAGTTCATCCCATTTGGAAGGCAGCTATGCTCACCACTATACCACCAATGCAGACTGTTCATCCCATTTGGAAACATCCCCTATGATATTCTAGTTGATATTTTCCTGGAGAACCTTAGAAGAAGAATTTAAAAACTACGGTGACCACATAGAAGCTCATCTTGGGACTGCAACTGATAACTCATCATATCTCTTATTTATTATCCATTCTAGATGCACTTAAACTTTTGCTAGCACTTCTGCTCATCTAGGTGACTCACCTTATAGTGAACCAGACTGTAATCCCTCTGTAGTATGAGGCCCTGATCACCATGATCTTCTCACCATGGTTAGCTACAACTGATGCACTTGTCCATTTACCATCAAATTGGTCAAGAGAGTACTAAGAGTTGCTACAGTGAGTGAAGGAGATGTCAAGCATTCCCTCCTTATCAGCACTGTGTAACAGTCGCCTGCTCTTCTCCTGATGACCAGGATAAACTACCCATGCCAGTGTTGTGATTCTTTTCCTTATCTCTTAGTCACTTGGCATAAGGAGCCCAAATGACTTGGCAGCACCAATAGTTTAAAGTTCAATAGGATTTGTACTGTTCGTTGTTGGAAGTGTTGCTCCTCTAAGAAGATGGCATCTAGAAAACAGAGACTAAAGCACAAATTCTCCAAGTGGGTCAATGGGAGTAAGGGTAAGTGGACCACTCTTACCTCCTCTCCTTTGATCTGGACCCATATATTCTATCTAATGGGGACCTAGTGCCATAAATCGGTCACTGATTTAGGATATAAACTACATCTTGGGGGACAACATATCATCCTTGTGGGTTGTCACCTCCAAGTTGGTGCCTCATCTGCATCTACTCTATCAAGTTGGCAGATTGTGGGTGGGGTAGTATGTGATGATTCATATGTCCACTTCCATACCTCTTTTGGTAGTTTCCTTTTTCTGAGGTAATATTGTGCAGTATTCTGAGTGCTAGATCAAAACTTCATATGCCCTTAGATAGTGGTGCTGGCCAAGGCCCTGAGGACTAAAAGGCAGGCCTCTAACTTTAATGTGTATCTGCCTCAGTCAAAATGAATTGGTGCCTTTTTGTGATGAAAATGGTCCAATGTAGTCATCTTGAAACCAAATAACTAACTGGTCTCCTTGAGGGGAGTTCCTGCTCCATATTGGTCTCTGTTGATGGCAGGTTTATATTAAGCAATGGCCAGAGCTAACTCAGATTTGGGTAGTTGAAGACCATGTTGGTAGGTTTATGTATGCATAGCCTCCATCTCCACTAGCAAGGCTGCTCCATTTGGGAGCCCATTATGTTGCACTGTAAGCCAGTGGGGCCTCTCCCATGGTAGATGGTGTTAACTTGTAATAAGATCTTCACAGCTCATGTCCATGCCAATAAGGGACTTTTGGTGTATTATTGTGTCTAAAAGTAGGGTTGGGGACAGAATCAAAGGTTTCCACTCTACTTTCCCCACTTCAATAGCTCTGGTCCCATAAGCCAAGAAATCAATATGGGGTTCTTCTAAGAACCAAATACGTCCATTCCAATTAAGCATTCAAAGACCAGACAAATAATTTCTGGGATGTCTGTGAACCACAAAGACTTAATGTCAGCTAACCCTGAGCCAGAACTCCACTTATTATCAGGTCCTCAGATGCACCTACCTTAACAGCAGGACCATGATTATGACTCAGGCTTTCAAGTGTTAACATCAGCCTGAACTGCGTTCCACAGTTCTCAAAATGTCACAGCATTCATATTTTAACAGTGTATGGTTATCTGTTTAAATAGCTGTAAGTCCTTTGGGATATTGGAGGAATCATAATTGTATACACATGCCATGATGTTCAAAATCATTCCTCATGGGGACACAGCCTCTCCATTAATCAATGGATTAATTAATGGGGTTCAAGAACTGGCTCAGATTGGAAACTGGGCAAGGCATCCGAATATTTTATTGGAGTGACTGCTTGTACCCTTGTTGGCTGACTATCTATATTTCCCATAGAAACACTGTGTCCTTTGAATCATCTACCTAATTCTTGGGCTGCACATTGACATGGGCACTCATCACTATAATGACTTCAAACTTACTGTCATCTGACTTCTCTAAATAAGAGTATCTTATCCCCATTGCTACCAGTGAGCCAAATTCTTAGCATCTCTTACCTACCCTGGATGAGAGAGGATGGCCATCACTGAGCTTTTCAAATGTGCTAGTTTCACTCTCATCAGTGCATTGCTAATGACTTTGGTAAACAGAGTCATGGGGGCTCTTTTGTAACATAATCAGCTATTGTGTTTTCTTGTCTCACTTAGTAAATCCGCTATAGCATGCCCACTTCTCTAATCATCCCTTCACCATTTGCCTTAGTATTTCTTGCATTTGTAGTTTGCTTCCCTGCAGGCTATCATTTCTTTCCAGCATCCAACAGCCATTTTAACAGTGTATTGTACCATGATTCATGGTTCTTCCTAAAGTGTAAATCTTGCATCACTTATCTTTATCAACTTTCTGCTCCTCTTTGACCCAACACATTTAAGATCCATTTCACTATGTATACCCAAGATACCCTTATGCATATTTTAAGAGAAAAGCCAAGATTCAAGGCATAGAAAGAGGGTTTATAAATGATAATTATCTGTTGAGACTTAATGTATAGCTACTGGCATTCTAGGTTAACTGGATGATCCTTATTTACATATATTTTATGCTTATAGAATGTTGGCACATGAAACATAAAGCCTGGTGCATTTTTCACTAGATCACCACTTGCAGTGTGCACAACTTTGAGCATATGCATGCATGCACACACATGCACATTCACACATTCACACATATGTATATACTACACATTCTCCTTCATCCTGGACCAAGGAGTAACAACAGGTTTAACCTAGGTCAAGGGATGAGGGGGAGAGAAGTTCCAATCCTTTAATGTTTAAGTGCCTCCAGTTATGCATGAATGAGAAGAGTGAATTCAACTTGCCAAATAGGTCAGCAGACAGTACTATGAAAGATCAGAACAGTCTGGTCATGGATCACCTTTTCCAGCACTGGTCCATTACCTTCCATTTTAATTGATGAACATTACCCATTATATCAAGCCTGGATTATCTAAGATGAAACAGTCTATGCTGCCAGAAATAAGGTGGGCACAGGAAGACAGAGAATTTGTTAATTTAAGATTGGAACTCTTTGGAACCTAACTTACCAAGGCCAAGTTAGAGCACCATGAGGTCATAGAGCCACAAGAGAAAAGCAGGGATGAGATATATTGCCAATTTCAAAATAGCTTTTACATATGAAATTAGCAAAATTGATTGTGACTAGGTGTTAAAAAGCAAATACTACTAATTGATAATCTCTTCTGAGAAACTAAGCTGATTTTTTAATGATTATCAGAGTTTCGGGGGTTCATCTTACTGCTGAACTATGCCAAAATACTGTATTTTAATGAAATCTAAGTATTTATGTATGTCTTTGACTTTCATAATTTGGCATTTTATCTATCATATTTAATCATGTAGGGTATAGTCTTCTCCCTGTACCTTTCCCCATTTCTGCATTTTGAGGAAATCAATATTGTCTTTTCAGCATAAATCTCACTCCAAAAAAATTTTTTTTTGCCCTGGTTTGGTTGGAATAATTAGTCCTTATAGTGGTTTGATAAGAACACTTGAAAATAGAGGAACATTGATTTCATTAAATGAATAAAAGGAAAGAGGGCTTTTAAAATCTCTTTAATTTCATTTTAAGTGGCTCCATTAGGAAAAAAAGTTTTCATATAAGAGATGGGGAGGTTGGCATGACTAAGGTTACCCTCATCTGTAGGACCACGTATTAAGTTGAAATTTCCATTTCTATTGAACAAATATGGCCTAATATTGGCAATGTCATATAATTTAATCTACCTGCATAGGCATCTGTAATATATTTTAATGGAAAAGTATCTGAAAGTGCTTAGAAAATAAGCTGGTAAACAAAGTATATAATCAAAGAGCTAGAAGTGGCTACTTCATATTTGGTACCATATAATTGAATTTAATATTTCTTTTCTGTGAATGCTTTCCTTGACTGTAAAATAATGCTGTTTAATTTCAAAATTGACAACTAATTCAGATCATTTGTAACCATTAAATATACTTGAGAATCAAGTCCAAATAAGGCTAATAATCATTACAAAATGCCAATCCGGCCCACAATTTGCTTGTTACTTAAAAATTCTGTCTCAGATTTTATTGAATGAAAAAACTTTCCTCTACATACAAAAGTGAATGTCTTCACCTGGAGACCTTCAACAGACTCTGTAGTATTCCAAATGTGTTAGATTAGTTATTTATAGTCCTCAGTAATAAAAGCAAAGCCTCTAACTCAGATAGGCTTCTTGTTTTTTGTGAATCTTTGCTAACATTTTTGGAACAATACTTTAGAGGAATATACATATTTGCTGCTTATCTTGAAGCCACTCCATTGAAAAATCTGTCATTTACATGTGTACTTAACTAGCCAGGTCTGTGCACCCCAGTGTATGGTGACCTACTTTTATTCTAATGGTGCAAGCAGTGAAATAAGGAGACACCTATAAACCAACAGGTAAGTGACTTCAGTGGCTAAAATCCAGTGTCTGAAATTACTAATGTCCTTCTGTGCTGCAGCAAATATAAAAGTAATTGCTCTAGAATGATTGTCTTGCAAAAGATTGTTCTCTAGATCAGTGTGCCAATTTATGACAAAGAAATATATGCCAGGGATATCTCTAGATATAGACAGCAAAGTAGCTCCTCATATTCCCCTAGCATCCAGGACAGTGATGAAAACATTTAATATGTATTCAGAAAGGGTTCATTAAAATAACAAAAGAATAAATGCATTAATTAATGAACTCTTTGGTGATCAAGTAGTACCTCATGTGTATGCAACACCTTACCATTTATCAAACATTATCAAATACATACAATATAATTGGATACTCAAAGGATGCATGATGTACTGAAATGCACATAAAACTTGGAATGAAAGGATTAAGGTTTGAGTTCTGTTTTTATAATTTTTTCTGCTAAGATAACTTTGAATAAGTAAACACGCTGAGTCTTAATTTCCACATCTGTCAATAGGATTGATGGAAACTCTACCGTAAGTGGTGTAGCAAGAATTGAGAGACTACATGAAAAAAAATAAAACCAACAACAATTTATAAAAATAATTTAAGGGTTAGAATGTCTAATCAGAGATGAACAATCTTCACCTCTGGAAATTAAGTTACTTGACCAAAGTCCATAGCTACAAATCTAGTTTCCCAGATGTAGGTTACAACAATGCCCATTTTTGTCATTTTTGTGAACCCCTGATGACATACAGTGTTCATATAGTTATAGTGGAGAAGATAGTATTTTATTGTGAACATCATATTTTAACATTTCATTCAAGGCTTCAATTTTCCCTCTTTTAATGATCATTATGGGCTTCTGTGAGTGGTTTGTATTCATAAAAGGAATAAGGACCAGATACCGAGATTTTCCTTCCCTGACTAGAGAGTGCATCATTTGTACAGGCAAATGAATGGTAGGATCTAGGAATTAGTTCCCAAGAAAACTTCCTTTCCAAACCCTATCATCAATGGACAGATCATTACTCTTCCCTCTGTTCTTCCTACCTCAACATACGTCTGTTCCTCCTTTTAATTTACATTCCTAGCTTTGTGCAAGCCTTTCTAACTGATTCTCACAATCATTCAGATATTTGTTAGTATCCACTCTGTGTGGGATTCTATGCAAACAGCACTAAGGAATACCAGGAAGGATTAGATTTTGGAATAAAATTTTGGCCTCTGGAGATCTAGGAATAGGTAGCAGTTGCTTTTTATAGTTTAATAAACAAAAAGTGCCTCTGATCCTTGAGAAGATTAAGTGTTCAATTCCATTAAACTACTTCATCTTTTCAGCTAACTTTATTTGAAAACAAGGGGATATTATCATTGATGAACTTATTAATAATTCCACATGGAAGTTTCAGTTTTTAAACCTTCTTATATTTTTCTACAGATTGCAACCAGATACAGCCTTCCCCTTAGAGAAACTTTTTCTTGTGCCTTTCAGATTAAACTAGATTCTCCCAATTTTCTCTCCCACGGGACTCTGGATATTTTCTTCATGGCAATTCTGACAGTTTGTAATGATTCACTTCATTACAGTGAATAGGATAATGTCTATTATCCTATTAGAGCATGAGTCTCTGAGGGCAGGCAAGTTCCTAATATTATTCATCTTCTTTTGGCTCAGGGCCTATGACAGTAACTGGGATATACTGTTGTCCAACAACTGTGTTGAATGACTGTATGCACCTTCCAGAGTGTTTGTCTCAATGACTTCCCCTTCTGTTAACATTCCTTATATCAACCAGCTAGGAAGGGATCCAAGGAAGATTTCGTATTTTAGCCGAGAAAATAAAAACTCCATCAGGGTTAGATATAGAACAGGGAAATTAGTTTAATGTACCAATTTCTCACAAAAGCCATGAGGGAAAAGTTTAAAGTTAAAGCCTTTGAAACTAAACAAACTCCCCCCTTTCTTCGCATATTTTTATACCATGTAGAAATCTTCCCCATCTGATTCATCCCAAATCCGAACTATAACTAAACCTACACATACCTATGATATCCTGCTTTCTCTTTTGGTGTTGCTGGTAGAAAATTCAAAGTTCTCGGAGCCTTGTCCCATCAGGAGGACATATGCAATTTTATGTGTGTGTGTGTGTGTGTGAGGATAAAGGGGACATGGGACAGCTGAGAATGACACTGCAAAATATGGCACTAGAATTGGAATGGTCAGGGGTTCTAGGATAGAAGTCACCCTGGTTTTCAACGTAGGGAAGATAGACATGGAAGTCTGGTGACCTAGGGGATTAATCTCTCCTCTAAGTGATTCTGCATTCTTTCCTTTTTATTTTTCTTTCTTTTTTACTTTTCTTCTGAGCTGCTGTGGATCTCTTTGGAATGTGCTGTTCATTTCAGCATGGATGCACTCAGCAGTCTGTGGCCCGCTGGGCTGTTTTACTTCACTGCTGGGTCATACTTGCCAGCTTTTGTTGAGAAATAACAGGAGGTCAAACACAGTGTCAAGAAAATGTTGGCATAGTTAGAGAAACAGGTATTGTATTAGTTGCAATGAATTCAGACCTACTGATGGTAGGATTAATGAAATCCATGTCTGGCACTCTCTGTTGCTCAAGGGAGCTTACAATGAGCATAGCCTAGACACTAGAGAGGCCCAGCAAGCCCCCTGGCCTGTGGCCTGCTTCATCAACCCAGATTGGCCCAAGGTATTCAGTAAGTAAGTGAAGGCCTCCTAAAACACCTACCTAGAAAAGTAGGAGCAGACAGAGGTGAAGAAAAGAAAGATGGATGAAAGAAAAGAAGGAAGGAAGGAGTGGAGGAAGGAAGGAAGGAAGGAAGGAGTGGAGGAAGGAAGGAGGGAAGGAAGTAAGGAAGGAAGGAAGGAAGAAAGCAAAGAAGGAAGGAAGGAAAATCAGAATTATATAAAATATCTATCTTTGGCAATTCCAAATTGAATTAAAATAAATTAAATTAAAATGAATTAAAAGTAGCAACACTTTATTAACTGCTTTATTGCAGACGAGTCACTGGTCTAAAAACTTTACATGTATTAATGAATGCATCTCACAACCACACAGTGGTGTAGATACTACTTATTTCCTCTTTTGACAGATGAGAAAGTGGGGCATAGAGAGACTAAAGTGAATTGCCCAAGAGTTCACCTGTAGAAAAGGGTGGGTCTGGGAGTTGAACTCAGAAAATCTGACTAGAGAGTCTGTGTTCTTATACACCGCTTCTCTCCATAGGCTGTCATCCAGACTCTGTTGGTAATCCTCAAACATGGTTTGGTGGACAGGGTGAGTAAATATGTGGGGAACAAACTTAGAAACATGGAATGACAGAACTGTGGTAGATTTCAGAAGGCAGGTGCTTTTAGAGGAATACTGGAGGAAAGGAATTTACACATCTCATGCTTTGATATGGGTAACTGATTTTTCTTCTTTTATGTGTCATGCCAGGAAAGCACAGTCCCAAGCCATCCTTCTGCTCAGTACAAGCTAGCTGCCCTTCAGTCATTCCTTTTCCTTATAGAATCTGGAGGTTATACTGCTTTTAGATATAATTTACTTAAATTCTGAATGTATGGTTAGGGCAGGTCAGAGGGAGGAAAGACCCAGGTATATAGAAAGGCAGTGGGGGTTAGAGAAACCAAGTCTCCTAAATCCTAAGTGAGTATTCTTTGTATTCCACACACACAGGGATATAAGACATAACAGTCTATCCCCAAACTGTGAAGAAAGGGAGAGACCAACATGGAAAGAAGCTCCAAGAGAGATGGACAGAAATTCATTCCCTTCTGTCAGGCCATAAATAGTAGTTATAAAACTCTTCCTGTCACTTTATTTCATGTTTATTTCACCAGCACCCAATAGCCATCCCTAACTCATTTTTCTCCTCCTTTTAGTGTTTACAGAACTTCAGGAGCATTCATGTAACATGGACATGTGCAAACATCTAGTCCTCTTACATTTAAGTTTACATGTGTAAATTCTGTGTATGGTTACAGTGCCCCCCCCTACCCCGCCAAACTTACCTGTGGTTTCTTTTTGTCTACCATCAACTGCAGTCAGGAAGCAGATGATCCATCCTTTGCCTGATGTATCTTCAGAAAGTCAACAGGAGTCTTAAGGCTACATCACAATGCCAATACCATTCACCCCACTTCCTCTCACCAAGTGGACATTGTATTATCTCATGTCATTACAAAGGGGTGAGTCTAGTAGAGTAAGATATTTTGAAAGAAAATGAGGCCACATTCTCATAAATTTTATTACAGTATATTGTTGTAATTGTTCTCTTTTATTATTAGTTGTTAATCTCTTACAGTGCCTAATTTATAAATTAAACTTAACCTAGGTGTGTGTATATATAGAAAAAAAAAAACATAGTATATTTAGGGTTCAGTAGTATCTATAGTTTCAGGCATCCTTTGGGGGTTCTTGGAATGTATCCCTCACAGATAAAGGGGGACTACTGTACTTCTCTTACCTCTCTTTCAGGATTCTCAGAATGAAACTTGAGTGCCTCCTAGGTGTCTTAATAATCTTCCAAGTTGGCTCTGAAGATCATTTAAAAGAGAAAATGGATAAAGACAAACCCTTGAACACATTTGTATTAATATGCTGAAGTCCCTGCCCTCTAACTGGGGCCAGCAGCATCCAGACATAGAAGAATTGAATTCAATTATAATTCAATAATTCAATTGAATGAATTAAAGGTCCCATTTCTTTTTCCTAAACCTATCTGTTAAACACTATGGTGAAAACATGGGAAAAGATCATTCCATTTCTGAATTGCATCTTGGACGATGTTGCTTTTAAAGAAAAAAAAAATTAATGTTGAGTGATTTTATTCTTTATAATGCAAAAATGCTGCTAAAGTGTGAATACAGAGTAAATGAAAAATGTGATATTGAAACATCCTTATAAAGTTAGATAAAGTAATATATTCAGAGCTCTGTATGAGTTTTATATGCATTATGTATAAAATATAAAATTACTTGCAAATTTGGGGGACTAGAAGACTTCAAAGTTTAAAAAGTGGTTTTCGTATCTTTTTTCCAAGTAAGTTGCAAGTAATTCTTAGTTTTTATACATTTAATTTTCATGCAAACATTTATTCATTTATCTTGAGAACAATGAGGTAAACTATCATGCAGTAGTTTTAAAGTGTATTTGGTGAGTTATGAAAGACCATCTTCTGTATATAAAAAGCAACTTGGGGGTGTTTCTATAAAATAGTAGCATATTTGAATAAATGTTTGCATGAAAATTAAATGTACAAACACTAAGAATTACTGTAAGTCATTCTTGCTAAAGTCTTTATTGAATAATACAACATTTAGTCAATAGTTTGTACTGCTACTTTTTCATATATTGCACTTGTATTTGTACTATATGTACCCTTTCTGATTATTTTTATATGTTTCTACATATCTAGGCTTTCACTTGGTATGGTTTCTCTTCATCCTGAAGAACTTCTTTTTAAGTTTTTTTTGGTGAATTTTAATGCAGCATATTCTCTAAGCTTTATATGAAATGTGTTTATGCCTTTCATTTTTTGAAAAACATTTTTGTTGTACCTAAAGTTCTATTTTGACAGTTTATTTTTTCTTTTATCATTTTAAAGTCTTTTCTCACTGTCTCTGACTTTCATTGTTTCTGATGAGAATTTCTCATTCTCATGTTCCACTGTATGGATGTCTTTTTTCACTAGTTGCTTTTAAATGTTATTTTTATGTTTGTTTTTTAGCAGTTTGCCTGTGAAATGCTGAGGTATAGTTTTTTCTGTTAAAATAATGTACTCATTGTCCTGGGAGTTTTTGGAGCTGCCTGGATCTGAAGATTGCTTGCTTGATTATATTTGAAAACTGTTATTCATTATTTCTTCAAATATTGCTCTATCTCAAGTTCTCTGTCCTCCCCTTATGGCATTCCATTTATACATATGCTTGACGAATTTATAGTTTCTAAGAGGTCATTGAGACTTTGTCCATTTTCTTCTATAATTTCTTTCTCTGTGTACTTCAGATTGGATGGTTACTATTGATTCATCTTCAAGTTCACTAATACTTTCTTCCATTGTGTCCAATTTACTCTTAATCATATTCAATTATTTTTCAAAAAAATTACAGGTATTGTATTCATCATTTCTAGGTTTCCCATTTGTTTCTTTTGTAATGTTTTCAAGTCTTTCCTTAAAGACTTCTCTCATTTCTTCACTCATCCTATCTTTTCCTGTAGATTCTTTAAAATATTTATCAAGATTATTTCAAAGTTCTTATCTAATAATTCCAACATAGACAGTCTTGTAGATGAAGGGAAATCAGCCAAGCTTTTGATTAATCCACCCTCAGTATGCCAGAATTTATTCTGGAAGAGCCCCCAAAACAAAGATAATCCTCTCTGCTAAGTTATTCTCTTACATAGGGAATTTGCTAAGTAAGCAGAAGCTAGAGGTGGCACTGGAAAGTAGAAAACATCTTGCAATCTTTCAGTTTTGTAGTTGCAAAAGCCTGCAGTCTTAAAGACTTGCAATCTCAGAGCCTTATAGGTTCCTTCAGGATCCAGTCTCAGTTTCCTAATCTCATAGACTTGCAATCTTGATATCTGACAGTCTTAAGTTTTAGAAATATTAAAGTCTAAAGTTCTCAAAGTCTTACAATTTTGAGATCTTGCAGTCTTGTAGTGGTTTACCATAGATCCTACCCAGGGTAGAATCCTGAACTCATCTTTTATTTCATTGTTTAGAGAATTTAACCCACCAAATTTCTGATATGATAATTTACTAAGTTATTCCTTGTGACCTAGCATCTAACTATTGAAAAATTATATCTATCTACACACATACTCACAAACATGATACATCTGTTTCTTAGGTTTAAAACTTAATATAGGTCTTAATTCAGTGTTAACAATTTGATTTCTGTATATCCTCATCCACATATCCTCTGCTGTATGTCATTCTACACATTCTCCTTTGTGATATAATCCACTCCCATGTTTTTAATTACCAAACACATATCTTTGAACTAAATCCCTTTCTTAAGCTTCATATTTACTTGTTTACTTGATCTGTCTACTTCAGTGTCATGCATACTTCAAATATTAGAAATGCAAAACTGAATTCTTCATCTACTCTCTCCCCATTCCACCTCAAATGGCCCTTTTCTCTCTCTCATCACAGAGAATGGCATCATCCAGTTTCCCAGGTCTAAATCGTGGACATTATCATAATTGACTCCTTTTTTCTCTCTTATCCTTACATCCAAATAATTACAGAGAACTATGATTTCTACCCTGTAAACATATTTTGATGCCATCTACTTCTCTTTAATCCCTCTACCACTAATAAGTCTCAGTGGAGCATTGAGGGACCCTTGATGGAGGCTAATTATTTGTTGTGCCTCCAGACAGGCATTTTTTATATATCTGTTCAATAATTATTTGTAAAGGGGAGAGTAGAGAAATAGGACCACTGGAGCTAGGGCTCTACCTTTCTTTTATTTTCCTGATTCTCATCTCTGATTCCAAACTCACATACAGGTCAGCAAAACAAAATTTTAGCAGCTAAGAGACTTACCATCCTCAAGTGGCATGTTGCCTTTCATCTGTGGTGACTTGAGTTTGCTGTCTGAGGCTCTCTATCATCATCCTAAGCTGCTTATTAAAGTATTCTTCCCCAAAACATACTGCATTCTCCCAGGGAAGAGCTTTGATAATTATAAATTTCCATATTTTCTTACATTTCCAGCAATGTTTTGTTACCCTGGTGATATTTTATTTGTCCTTTTAGGTTGGCATCCCCCCATAAAGCTTTATTGCTGGCCAAGCCCTTTATCCCTGTCTGCCCTTGATCCCAGCAGCAGCTGCAGCATTTCACATGAGTTTTGCAACAACTCCCTAGCTGGTCTATCTTCCAGTATGGCACCATGCTCCTTTCTACCACTTACCACACCTATACCAAACACAATTTAGTTTCCATACTTCAGCCAGAATAACTGAAAAATACAAATCTAATCACATCATTCTCCTGCATGAATTTTTATAATGAGTTTCTTTTTCTCTTACACAAAATTTCAAGACCTACCAGGACCTAAATTTCCAACCTTATCTTTTGACATTCCCCATTGCAATATTTTCCAAGAGGAATGAAAATTTTCTTTTTTTTAAGTCACTCGTATATCCAGTGCCTTTTTCAAATGTGGTCCTCTTTTCCTGGAACATTCTTAAGAGATAGCAATTCTTTACTCATCATTCAGATACAAAATTAGACTTCATTTCTTTTGGGAAGTTTCTCCTAACTCCTAAAACCATCTTCCACAGGACCCAGTCCTCCCATGATAGTATACCTACCACACCAGATTTTAATCACTTAACTGCCTCTTATTTCCTGTTCTAGATCATAAGCTCTGTGACCAAGAGCCTAACAGGTACTCAATAAATAATTTTTTTTTAAAAAGGTGATTGAACATGTGTATAGAAACTCTACTGCTAGGTCATAGTATGATTTACTGATCAATTATTTAAAAACATTAAATAAGCATTTTTTGAACAAAAGCCAAGGCTGGGAATGTTGAGATAAAACAAATAGAATCCTTTGAGCTATCACTCTTGTCAGATATAATTTCAAGAAAAATATGAAGTAGATCTGGTCCTTAAATAATAGAAATAAAGGTTTTCTATGCATGAGGAACAGAATAGAGGAATGAGGAAAATAAGAGGAAGAGAAAAAGTTCTCATATTGGGAAATAACTGGACAATTATTTAACATTTCAAGAGTTAGATTGATGTCAACAGCTTTCAAACATTCTCCTGTATTAGTGAACATCTCTCCAATGGGGTGAATAGAATTTCTATTTAACTTGACTCACCAGCACTCTTCTAATAGATAAGAGCTAAATAGGAGTTGTTTCAAATGCCTTATTTAAAAGTTAACTTACATTTTTGTACCCTTTTTCTATATCACACATATGTGCCTTTTTCCTGCATCAACTAATCAACTTTTCCCCCTCAGACGATATTAGTCTCATTCACCTTTCCCCCGTGATGTCCCAAGCAGGATGTTTGCTAATGCACAGCGCCATCTTCTGGCAATAATTTGGAACCAACAGCAGGCTTGCACAAAGATTGAGACTTATTTCCTGTGGAAAAACTTGTTTAGTCCTCACTATGGGCAGATTTTTGCTGACATAATGATATTAGGAAACTCGAGCAAAAACCACTGTGGAAAAACCATCCCCTTTATTAGAGATGTGCCTGTGTGACTTGGATTATAGAGACGGTGATATCTTTGCTTTTGTGCGTGCCATTACAAATACATAATGGATTACAGTATATGTATTTGCAGTATAAAGTCAATAAATACTAGGTGTTGATAGTACTCTGACATCAGGAATAACATAAAATGTCTCTGTATTTGAGACTGAAGAAAAAGCACTCATCTAGAGTCAAAAAAAACCCCTGAATTTTAGCTGTGTGAACTTTAGCAGTGCCTTCTTTTTCTTAAGTTTCTGATTCCTTATTAAATCTCTCCCACCTGTCTTGGGGTGCTATTCTGGGAATAAAGTGTGATTGAAATTGATGTGAAAATGTTAGTGAAAAGCCAAACACATAAAGTGACATGTTTTAGTAGTCATGGTTAGCTATTGAAATTGGATTACAGCTTTCAGGACACAATTCAGTCTGAGCTTTGATACCATTTCAGGCAGGGATTACAGCTATGATGTCTTATGGAGTAGAGAAAAATGGAGTATAATATTATTAATAAGTTTCCTTGTCATTTGGGAAAAAAACAGATGATCCATCCCTCCAAGGATAATATTCTCATTCCCTTAACTTCTGTGTTCAACAAGGATGGGTGGGGTCTCAGATAAGGAGCCTATCCTCTCCTGGAAAGAAGTAGCTTCACCACAGAGTGATAAAAAATTCTATGTGAGGATCCACATACGGTCAATATAGCTTTATCCTCTGCCCTTATCCCATGTCCACACAGATAGGACCCACAGAACCGTCTAGGGGAAGCTCTTCATTCCATTCCCTAGGCCACAATTTCACACTCTGCTTTTAAAAATTACCTGTTAATGCGCTTTTTGTCCTTTTGAAAATGAAGGTTTTGAGACGATTTGTGCTTAGGACTCTAGAGAATAGTGAGTCTAGGTGTTTTCTTTCACAGATGAGAAAACTGATAACCACAGTAGAAACAACAAAGATTTCCTTTTGACATCACAAAGATACCAGGTATATTAAATTACCGAAAGGTATTTTCTTTGTTTTGGTTTTATAGTACCAGGTGTTGTCCTGGCTTTGTATATCTTTTTATCTATACTCCAAAAATGATTCTGATTATTGAATGTTAACATCATAAAAAGATATCGTCTGATGGCCAAATACCTACCCTTGGCTTACAAACATAGAGCACAAACATGGATCAGAAGTTGTGCCAGTGGTGAAATATCCAGTGAGTACTTGGATATCCATAGGAGAGAGGCAGCAGAGAAGGATAAGCTGAACTGCATGAAATAAAGAAAGGCCAGCAAGGTTGAAAACAGGGTCCAGAGACCGGCAAATGTTGCCCACCCACATAGGTGTTTGGTGTCGTGAAAGTCAAGGAAGAGATTATCCAGTTAATGACCAAGTGTGTCAGCAGGCCAGGGGTCTGGGCCCAGGAATGCAATGGAACTCTTAGCTGTTAGGCAGCCAAACCAGAATCATGATGTCAGAAGTCAAAACTAGCAACCCTTCTCAGTGAAAGACTGGACATCTTGGCTGCTTATCAGAGGGGAGTCATCTCATCTTAATTTCCACAAACTACCCCACATAGTTTGGGGGACAACTAAATTTGATTCCAAACCAGGAGCAACTCTTATAGTCTCTGACTCCAGGCAGCGATGACCACAGTGGCTGCTGACCCTGACATTATACTTGAACTGGTTGGGGGCAGAGTTGGAATTTTATTAAATTTTGACGTCTACTCAAGATCTAAAAGGAAGCTGGGGTCCTCAGGGATCAGGTGCAGGGAAGACTTTTGTAGGGTTCACCAGCAGCCTTCCTCGCTCAAGCTCAACTCTGAGAACATGGGCCAAATCCTCCTTGAACTCACTCTAGCTGGAGGAAACTGAATGCTGTACTTGGAGAATGATCTCATGTGTCTCTGCACTGCTTCTTCTTCTTCTTCTTCTTTTTTTTTTTTTTTCGGTGCCTATGATCATATCTGTTTCTGGACCCAAAGGCTGTAAAAGCCGACCATCAGACCAAGAGACAAGATGGCAACTTACATGTGCATTCAAGTTTGAGGATCCTGAAAGCCATGGATGCAAATTCTGGAAGAGAAACGTCCTTCTTTCAGGTGTTCTTAAATCTTATTCAACTTCAAAAAGGTATTCAACAGAGGCATCTGAATTTTACCTAAAGGAAATAAGAAAGGCACATGTATTGCTAGAGACAGAAGTGCCCACTGCAAAGCATGAGCTTGAGCAGAACCAAACACAGGGAGTACTGGTCCTTCCTATCCTAGACAAAACAAAGACAATTACTTCTAAAGGTCTGTATGAGTGACACTCAATCTGCATGGTTAGTTATTAACATTGGCAGCACGCTCAGGGCCCCACAAAGCATAGTGGAGTTCTGCTGTTGTTTAAATTACAACCTTGGGCCCTGTGTCAGACAGCAAGCCAAGGAGGATGGGGGCATCATAATAAGTAAAAGGAGGCTTGAAGCACAGAACAAAATTCCTCTGCTTCAGCTATTCATTTTGGAGTCTTTAATGTTTAATATTTAATGGGTATGGATATAATTGGTCATTTTAAGTCTTTGTTTATTTGCACAGATTTTAAAAGCAACTGACTCAGTTGCCTGTCTGTTGACCCTGTGGAGTAACTGTTCCTGGTCAGTGACCTGGGAGCAGGCTGACTTACTCACAATAGAAACCTTCCTCTTCAGATTGTTAAGTGGCTTCTTAGGAAAACACTAAAGCCTGATCTGGAATCACTTACTGTTACCAGGATAACATTGGGCTTGAAGTCAGACAAGTATCCCAAGAAGAATTCTGAGAGAAAAAAGGGTGCCTTTTTAGAATAACCTCTGGGCACTGTTAATTTTGGATTCTATTATATTCAACAGACATTTATAAGAACCTATTTTCAAGATGGGCTGTAAGAATTAAATGACAAAACTGAAGGGAGAAATGCCTAGCAAAGCACTCAGAACACAGTGGCTAATATATATGTTAAAATACATATCTTTAAGGTAACAAATATGTAAGTAGAAATTTTAGAAATTTCAGATAGCATCACAGATAATAAAATTACCATCAATCTCATGTCACAAAGATAATCCCTCTTAACATTCTCAGTCATTTTTCCTAGGGTAATTATTATTATAATGAGAGATATATAAATTATATTTTCCACTTGCTTCTTGGATGCCACGATAGCACATTCCTGAGAGACTTGGTGAAAAGACTATTGAATCAAAGTTGGGAGACTAAGGTTTTAGTCTAATCCTGCAGTGAACTAGCTTCTGACCTTGAGGGATTCTCTGAAGACCCTGTAGTCTTCATTTTCACCTCTATAAATGTGCAGGTAGAGCTAGACAATCAGTAATGGTCTTCTCGACTAAAAATGAATGTGAGAAACAAGGTACTATTGTCCTCTTTTCTCTGTTTCAATATTTTCACCCTAGCATGCACAGACATAGAAAGGATTAAATCAGCTAAGGTCGGAACTATGATTTCAAAAAACTACGAGTAAAATTAATCTCATATATTTATATTTTTGATTAATGATCATGTACATATAGTTGCAAATATATGTACACACACCCATATTCTTGATAGTACTAGTCACCAGTAGGTCAAAAAGATACTCAAATATAAGACCTGACACAGTTTCAGCAATTAGTGAAGCTAAATCTAGTTGGTCTCTTAACTTGTCAGTGAACAATTGATGAGTTGTGCCTGCTCAAGCTCTGGGCTAAGGTCTAAGCACCCTTGAGGAGACAGGAAAAAAGAATAAGTGATTTACAGATAAGACCAGTAGCCTTGGCACCAGGAGCTTTTGTTTTCTTAGCTCTAGTCCCTGGGAGAGGAGTGTGCCTCAGCAGGCACAGAGTGTACCCCTAGACACACGCCAAATTGAAGCCCAGCCAGGTTCCAGCTACCGCACCGAATTCCTGCTGCTGTCCATGGGCACACACAAAAGGCAGGTCCAGGTTACCACAGCCTCTCAGGTAAGGACCAAAGCTGCTATTTGTCATCATTAAGTGAATGGGCCATTCTTCTGTCTCCCTTCCTCAAATCAATGGCAGTGAAACTAGCCTGGAAAAAAAAGTGGGACAAAGAACAGCTCAAAATTCTGGACTTAGGTAAGAGTGAACTCCCTTCTCTCAACTGCTTCTACATCAGGAAGCATCGCCAGATTCTACTGCTTTTTCTCTATGTCATCTTGAGTTATTTATTTTTCTAAATAGCTATATAAATATTAATGCCTGAATATGAAAGTTATGGTTATCTTTGTAGATAGTTTAGAAAATCTGAAGTGTCTAAGAAAGAAATTAAGAAGCTTTATAATCCATAACCCAGCTCTGACCACGATGATCATTTTAGTGTATATTATTCTGATCATTTGCATGTGTTTGATGTACTTATATGTAGCTTGTACCATAAGTGAGGAGGTGAGGAGAATCACTGTTTCCATAATTTGTAACACACTTCACATTATATTTTGTAATTTTTTTCCTTCAACAGTATATCTGTTTGTAGTCATTGAGAAATTGTAAAATTACAAAAATAATATCTTTCAGTGTTGGTATAAGTATTAAATAAATAAATGTAAAAGTTTCTACGATGGTACTTGACAATGGTAATCACTGATGTAATGCTAATGTCATTAGAATCTAATCAACATGAAATTATTTTTCTGTTTAAAATACTCAAAACTATATCTGCAAAGAGGAGGAGGGAGAAGGGTTTTGCTGAAGATCAAAGGACTAAAAATGGGTGGCCTCAGAGTGGTTGATATTGCCTCAGTCCCCATCTTAAAGAGTGGGCCAGATTATATCTGAGCAGAGTCCACTGGCAGAGAAATCATTAAATACTAACACTTCTGTTGTCTGGAAGCTTTAGTCATTAGAAAATTCTACCTAATGTCAGGATCAAATTACATCCTTATATCAACCCAGTGATCTTAGTTCAGGGTGTTTAACAATACAAAAAAAATCTAATTTTCTTTGTTTAAGACTAACTGTGCAGACAATGTAGGACAGTAAGGCTCAGAACTGAAGTTGTACTCCCCTGTGTTTTGTCTAATAGAGAGGACTCTTTTATGTTCTGGATACTTTGCTTACATTTATGCAGCCCGATAGCTGCGAATTGTTGACTCAAATTAGATTTCTTGTTAACTAAGAGGTCAGAGTTTTCTGAAAATGACATCAACCTTGTGAACAATACTGTGCAAAGTAACATGATTAGCTCTATGGTACCAGAGGAAGAAAGAACATCTTTTTTTTTTTTTTTTTTTTTTTTTTCAGATTTTATTTATTTATTTGAGAGAGAGAGAATGAGAGAGAGCACAAGCACAAGCGGGGTGAAGGCAAAAGGGAGAAACAGACTCTGCTGAGCAGGGAGCCCAATGCGGGACTTGATCCCCAGACTATGGGATCATGACCTGAGCTGAAGGTAGATGCTTAACAGACTGAGCCATCCAGGTGCCCTGAAAGAACATCTTTCAAAAGCCCATGATTAAAACAATGTATAGAGCTACATAGATGTGTGAGCCTCTAAGTTACATGAAAGTTGTAACATGCTCCACTCTGAGCCATGGCTGGGAGGATGAGGTGCCTTTACCCGACAGCAAAAAGTTCTGGGAAAGTTTAAAGCAAATGGGAAAATATGGATATGACTTTCCAGCCTTTCATTCTATTATTCAATGATTATTTTCTATATATACTAAACACTGTAATTAGAGCTTTCTATATATGCAATGCTGTTTAATTAATTTCATTTCATTCTCACAGCAATCATGCATTTTAAAGATGAGGTAAAATGAGACAGTTGATATCCGTGTATTTAAACTTTAAAATAACTTTTCCAAGACTACATAGCTAAAAAGCAGTAGTGCTGAGTTTTCAAAGTTCAAAGTTAATTATATGGTACCATAGCTGGAATAATTCCACAAATTTAAAAACAGTGTTGCATATACACTATCATCTTTTCTATTTACACACACACACACACACTCCACTCCTTAGGATATACCCAAAACATCAAAACAATAAAGGTGTATTTTCTCCTCATCCTAACTGTTGTCTTGACCTTGTAGGTGATCTCCTTGCCTGCAGTGGCCCCTTTTAATACATCCAATTCACTCCGGCAAGACTGATCTTTCCAAAGCATAGGTTTGATCATAACTATTCACTGCTTAAACAAACAAATAAACAAATAAACAAATAAACTCACTGGGTCTTTTTTGCTTTTATTTATTTATTTATTTTTAAAGATTTTATTTATTCATTTGAGAGAGAATGAGATAGAGAGAGAGCATGAGAGGGGGGAGGGTCAGAGGGAGAAGCAGACTCCCCGCTGAGCAGGGAGCCCGATGCGGGACTCGATCCTGGGACTCCAGGGTCATGACCTGAGCCGAAGGCAGTCGCTTAACCAACTGAGCCACCCAGGCGCCCTCTTTTTTGCTTTTAGAAAAAAAATTCAGATTCCATTGATGAGCATACAACTCTGCAGCTCTTCAATCTAGCCCAGCCCAGGCTTGCATTGTCCGTCATGCGCGGTCCTTCACCACATCTCTCCTTTCCCTCTATAATCCGTCCAAACAGAGCTCCTCAGCGTCCACCAACCATGGTATCTCCCTCGTGTCTTGCGCATGCCATTCCCCGAGGGCTGGTGCCCCTGTTGTAATCCTTCCCACTCGTATCACGTGCTATTTCCCTGGTTGTCTTGTTTCCATGATCCCATTCGGAAGGAATTATTTTCTCCTCTCTGCTCTCACACCACTTTAATGTATACTCCTATCATAACATGAGTTTCATTCTGCCTTATAAGCTCTACAAGGTCAAAGACAGTATACTAGACACCAGAAGTAAAAGAAAAATGTTTGATCCCCACTTTCCAAGTGCTAGCAATCTGGTGTGAGCAAGACTCTTCATCCTTTCTCTCTCTTTTCGGCAGGACAACTCATTTAATCTGCCTCTTTGTCTTTACTTCTGTGATATTCTGCAGTTGCACCATAATGTGTCTAAATGCTTGTTTATTTTTATTTATCTTTCTTAGGTCTTGGTGGGGGGTCCTCTCTCAGCCTAAAGACTTAGGTAGTTCTTCAATTCTAAAAATTCTCAGTTGCTATCTCTTCAAAGATTCTTTCCAAATTTTCTCCATTCTCACTTCTCAGTGAGCCCATTAAATAACAGGTGTGCTTTTTCATTCTGCCACCCATGCATCTTTATTTGTTTTCTATATTTTCTATTTCATTAACATCCGTATAGGGAGTCATTCCCCCACATCTAAATTCCAGGTCACTAAGTCTGTGTTTGGAACAGCATATAATCAGCCTTAGTTTTCTATCCAGTCTTAATAATTTTGTTTGTGTGTTAAAGGGGGCAATAGTCCTTTTTGCATGTAACGGGATTATATCTAATTTTTATTCATATATACTATTTTCCTACTTTGTCGAATTTCCTCAATTTTTTGCCTCCTCTGAAACGATTAAATCTTGAAAAATATTTTTCCTCTCTTTTTGATTGTCAGTTACATCTTTACACTTCTTGTTTTGAGGGTTTTTTTTTCCTAGAGAGTACAGCATACATTCTTAACAAGGTCTAATATTAATAGATGATTTTAACCTCTTTCCACCTATAACAAGGACCTTAAGAGCTCTTTACTTCTATTTTTCTCAACTGCATTGTATACCATCATTTTAATTCTCCATTTATTTAAATCTAATCACATATTACATTTACTATTTTAAGTAGTCATTATTACATTTGCTGTTTTTAAATAGCTAAATACTATAACAATTACAGTAAATTTTGTGTCATCTTGAATAATTCCAATTCCATGCCTTTTTTTTCCACTTCCCCATTGTGGGCACTAGAACCTGACCATCAATTCCCGGGACCTGTATTTAGATCTGAACAGTTCATGGGTCACTACTTTGTAAGTTCATAGTTACCAAAATGACTTTGAGGGCTTTTGTTGTTGTTGTTGTTAATTCCTAATCCTGAAGATTTTATATTTTATTATTGAGCCCATGGTTGTATCAAAAAGATATAAGATAGTATCAAGAATTTCTAAGTGTGAGTAAAAGGAGAGGAACAGCCACAGCAGCATATTTAACATGTGGCTCCTACTTTTGTTTGTAATTGTTTATAAGATTACTTTTTTTTATTTTATTATGTTATGTTAATCACCATACATTACATCATTAGTTTTTGATGTAGTGTTCCATGATTCATTGTTTGCGTGTAACACCCAGTGCTCCATTCAGTACGTGCCCTCTTTAATACCCATCACCAGACTAACCCATCCCCCCACCCCCCTCCCCTCTAGAACTCTCAATTTGTTTCTCAGAGCCACAGTCTCTCATGGTTCATCTCCCCCTCCAACTTCCCCCCCTTCATTTTTCCCTTCCTGCTATCTTCTTCTTCTTCTTCTTCTTTTTTTAACATATAATGTATTATTTGTTTCAGAGGTACAGGTCTGCGATTCAACAGTCTTGAATTAATGTTTTGTTCAAGCCAAAAAAAATGAAAAAACACATATTATGTACACTCTTGTAGTGAAACAAATATAAAACCGCCCCACTACTGGCCATTGTCATCCTGCACGCTTGGAAATCTTTGAGAAGATTTGTGATATTTGCCATCTAAATGAATAATAGGTGAAGTGTACTTATCACTTTAGGATGCTTATTTCTTGAGGGGAAAAAAGATATCCTATAAAGTGCTCAAAACTGAAAAAAATATATAACAAAGACAACAAGAAAATCCCAAAGATACAAGTACAAAAATATTATAGACATACAAGGAAAAAGGAAACACAAGTTCCTCTTCTTCAGTAATTATCTTAAGCAGATCTAAATAAGTTTATTAGCTTATGACTGTGATAGCCTTGGATTAAGTGTCTGGGTGCTTAAGTTACACCAGTAATGTAGAAAAACACATTGTTTCATCATGGATTGGGTAGACACAAGATTCCAAAATTGAAGTAGTTGAAAAAAGAGATGAAAACAAAAATATGAGTAAAGTATTATCTCAGACACCCTACCTATCTGAGAAAAAAAGCCCACATTAAACTTGATCTTGAGGGGCGCCTGGGTGGCTCAGTCGTTAAGCGTCTGCCTTCGGCTCAGGTCATGATCCCAGGGTCCTGGGATCGAGCCCCGCATCGGGCTCCCTGCTCCGCGGGAAGCCTGCTTCTCCCTCTCCCACTCCCCCTGCTTGTGTTCCCCTCTCTCGCTGTGTCTCTCTCTGTCAAATAAATAAATAAAATCTTTAAAAAAAAAAAAAAAACTTGATCTTGGCAGTCCTTTTTTTTTTTTTTCCCTCACATAGGTAAAGGGTTGATTTGTGAAAGAACAACCCAGCATATTCTATAATTTCAGCGAGCTGATGGCTAATGGGTCATATGTTTTGTTTGGCTTCTTTAAAAAAAAAAACTGGATTATTCAATCATATTTAAAAACATAGAAGATTCCAGTAAAATGAAGATTTAGCCTTGTCTTTAAAAATGAGAAAATCTGGCAACACTACACCAGCAATCCTCTGTGGCAATAGAGCTAATAATAATCCCTAGAATAGAGCTAATTCTAACCCTTTAAGAAAGGACATGTGCTCTCCAGTGGACCCAATGACATGACATTTTATTGGGTCAGTATTTGAGGCTACACCTCCTAATGTAACCACATGGGGTAAAATCAGGACCAATGTCTCAATGGTTTGATACACCCTTCAGTGCAGGAAATTCCTTTAGCAGAGGGAGCTGTTGTAGAAGACAGTATTTTCATAATATCACACAGCCACAAAAAGGTATGTTCCCTCACCCTTTCTCCAACCAGCAGATGCTGGTCCATAGGCCCTTTCAGTAACTTTCTGTTCTTTCACCAGAGCATGAGGGACCTTGCAGGCAATATGCCATGAAACACCAGGTTCCTACCTCAGGCTCATCTACTTGTCCTCCTCTTACTAATACTGATATCTCCACATTATACCTCTCACTCTGGGCCAACACGTTTTAGATTCTCTGCTACCTTTCTTTATACTTTTGAATTCTTCCAACCTGGCTGCAACTGAAGTACTGTGGGGAGGTAAAGATCCTGGCATTTGACCTCCTCCATCTAGCTCTGTTTCCATTTTTTTTCATACCCCATGAGGGTAGAAATGGCAGGCTACCTCTGTCTTTCTCTTGATATAAATTTTCCATTTCTGTATATCTTTTTCTTCCTAGGACACCAAGGGTCAGGGTTCAGCATCAATAGTAACTGTTTACTGTTGAGATCTTCAAGTATGTCTGAATTTGGAAATAGGATTATATGGGACATATGCTTTAAGAGCCTCCCAAAATTTGCCTCAATTACAGTGCTTGTATTTAAATTACTCCAAAGACACAGAATGAATTGAAACTTCATGCAGGTATCCAGGTCAATAACATTATAATAAATGAGTGGGGAAGATGGGTCATGTATTATGCAGTTCACTAGAATCTAAGTTCACTTTCAAAATCTCTTAAAGATTTTTAGAATTACTTACATTTCAATATCTAAATTGCTTTCAATTCCATGTTGAAGTTAAATATCTTAGAAATGTTAAAAAAATTAATGATATATTAAAAATGACATTAACTATTGGGTACATTCTCTATTTACCACTTTTTCTTTTATATGATCTATTCACCTATGTGCTGCTAGCATACAGTGAGTCCTATGTCCACTATTTATTCCAAATTCTTTAAAAGGATATTTATCTAGCAAAATAATAAATGCCCCATAAGATGTTGGGCATCAAGCTTAATGCATAAAATCCAAGCACTGCCTTGAATTCACTTCTTGGTGTCATCTAATGTCCAAAGAATGAATTAAACATCCAAGTGTATTTATGAAATTTGGTGTGTTCATAACATTTTTGTTATATATTATTAAATTTGGCCACACAATTCTGACAGCTGTCAGTATTTTCTAAATTTATTAGTTATCTCAAAGCAAGCACAGCCAATTCCAGTTGTTGATTAAACGTCCATTAGGACAAGTTTCCATCAATATTTTCTATATCAGGAGGTCTGACTGTTCAGTAAGATAGAGGGGGGTGGGACTGGGCAGGCTGCCTGATTGAGTATGGCATTGTGTTCTAGTAAGTGCTCCAAACATTAACCCCCCGCCCCACAGACTATTTTTACTACAACTATTTGGTGAAATCAACAGGATTTTACATGAAGATATAAGATACAGCCACAGGACACAGGACCTTTACATAAAGGTTAAGATTTATTTCAGTTAGCACTGAATCTAGGTGTTTTCTTCCCAACAAAAGAAACACAACATTTTGTAGCTTTTTCCTATGCTGCACTAAAGCAGCTAACTTACAAATAGCATATTAGCAGATTTAGAAGCAAATAACATATACTGCATTATTAAAAAAAAAAGAAGCAAATAAGTTCTTATAGCCTTCAGTGGAATAATATTTTCAGATACTAAGATTTTGAAGTTTCCTGCTTATTTGCACTCAAAAGCCATTCACAGACCCCTTTTCAATCTCTTTTCAATTGTCTTCCTCTATTTTAAAGTCTAGAAAATAAAAATATTCCATTTCTTTTGTTTTCCTGAAGTTAAGCATGACCATGTAACCCTCTTTTGGACAATGAGATGCAAGAAGTTTCTGGACTAGTTTCTAAGAAAAGTGTTTTGTTTTGTTTTGTTTTTTGTTTATTTTTTGTTTGCTTGTTTTGTTTTATGTTATAAATTTGTACAAAATTGTTAGGAAGCCTGTGTCAGTTCACCTCTCAGCTTTTCTGCTTTTTTTCCTTCCTTGATAGCAGATGTGATGCTGTGAGTGTGGCAACCATACTGCGATCATGAAATGAAAGTGACAGACTACTGATGGTGGTTCAGGATAGCCTAGATCCCTGATGACACCTTGAACAGCTGTTTCAGTGATCAACCCTTTATTTTGAACTTCTTGATTCTTGAGAAAAACCACTCTTCTGTTATAGCCATTGTTATTATTGTTGTGTCATTTTCTGTCAGTGTAATTGTGACTGATCTACTGCCCCCACCATTCAAGTATCAGTAACAGCTGCCTTCCTCTTCACAGTGATTCTCAGAGGTTCTCAAGCTTTTTTAGTTCAAAGAACCTACTGATGTATTTGTGATTTCTTCATAGTGCCCTAGACCAAAGAAATATCTAACAGTTCTACTTATTAAGTAATTAGAGCCAAACAACAGTTGTAATTCATGTGGTATCTATGTTTCCTTCAAATATGTAAAATGTTCCTCTACACCCCTGTGAATGGATGGTAGTGTCCCAGAGCACTTAAGTACAAGATTTGGGAACCATGTTCAGTTTTGCTTTGCTAGAACAGAAAAGTGAACTTGAACCTCTTAAGCCCTATTGCCTGGAGTGGGGATCTGGTGTAATAGGGCACAAACCAACATTCTAAGATGAGAAACTGATCTATATCTTTTGACAATAGTGTTACTTATTCAAGTTTTTAGAAATAATAAAATTCATAATATTGTGCACATAAATTACTTAATATGTTACAAGTAAATGCACTAATGGTGGTAGCTAGGACAGATTGTTGAAGGAGAGGATAAGACCCAAAATGTCAATGCATACCGATCTGCAATGTGCTCCAAGTAAAGAATACAATCACTAAACAGCATAAAAGTAAGGATATGCATCACAGCCAAAGACCTCACCAGCAAAAGATCCTGAAAATCCAAGCAAGGGCTTGGATTTTGTATATGGGGTGTGTGGATGTTTTCTCTCTTGAATCAGGAACTACCAATGTATGCACAGCACACCTTGGAACCACAGAATCCGTAATTGAATCTTGACTGGGGTTTCTTATATTCTGTTGGCCACATAGGCATATTCTTGATATGTAACCAGACCCAGTGGCGACACTCTGGGGGTTTCACCAAGAACAGGTAAAAGTTATCAATCTACTGCTGATAAACTGGTACAAACCATCCTCAAACTTCTTGGGCACATGGTTACAAAATGATGGTATTAATAAATATATTCCATGCTTTGACCATGACTCAGTACAAGTACTTCACTAATACAGCTCAGGCCAATTCTGGGTCTGCTGGAATTGACTCTTATAGCATAGTAAATAACATCTTAATTAACCAAAAACAAACAAAAAACAAAACAAAAAAAGATTATGAACTGTAAATCACTATACAAATACGATGAATTATATAAGGTAATTTTTGCTTTGCACTGTTCCATGGTAGTAGAGGACAATGACACCTTACTAATATTCACAAGTTTCAGTTAATGTAATATCATGCAAAGTAATGGCTGCCTATAGCATGATTATAAATTTATAAAACTGATTTTGGTGAGCCATGCAATAAAATTAATTTCATTAATTCTGATTATATATTATAGTAATGTGAAAGGGTTAGTTAAAATTACCAGGTTCTGTAATAGCTTGATCTTTGACTTAATCATGAATTTATTCTGTTTGTAGGCCAGGGAACATACAGAGGAAGTTGATCGATTACTCTTAAATATTAATTTCATCCTCTGTAACATCCTTGTTATCTACAAGACAACAGTCTGGTCACGACTGAGAAAGAAAATGCATGTAAAGCACTAGGCATATGGAGGCATTCAATAAATGTTAATTACAGCGATGGCGTCACAACTATGCAGTCACATAGGGCCCAGGCTCAGAATGGTCCAATAATTGGTTTATTGCTCTGCTATCACTATGTTGACAATCTTAATGATCTATGAACTTTTAACTTGTGTCTTGTAAGTGATGTTCTAATGAAACAATGAACTATAAAGAATACATATGCCCTCTCTTCCATAGACACGCGGTGTTGGTGATGCCCTGTGAGCACAGAATTCTGGTGGACCCAAGACACATGGGAATTTAGCAAGACTCAGATATGTACAAGATAAATGTACTATGTCTACAACTAAGAGTGACACTGACATCCCCAAGAAACCATGCATTCTGATCAAACCAAATCTTGGTTTGAATGAAAAAAGAAGTGAAATGTGTTTGGTTTTTTTTGTTGTTTTTTTATTGTTATGTTAATCCCCATACACTACATCATTAGTTTTAGACATAGTGTTCCATGATTCATTGCTCGTGCATAACACCCAGTGCTCCATGCAGAACGTGACCTCCTCAATACCCATCACCAGGCTAACACATCCTCCCACCCCCTCCCCTCCAGAACCCTCAGTTTGTTTTTCAGAGTCCATCGTCTCTCATGGTTCTTCTCCCCCTCCGATTTCCCCCCTTCATTCTTCCCCTCCTGCTACATTCTTCTTCTTCTTTTTTTCTTTCTTAACATATATTGCATTATTTGTTTCAGAGGTACAGATCTGAGATTCAACAGTCTTGCACAATTCACAGCGCTTACCAGAACACATACCCTCCCCCGTGTCCATCACCCAGTCACTCCATCCCTCCCACCCCACCCCCCACTCCAGCAACCCTCAGTTTGTTTCCTGAGACTAAGAATTCCTCATATCAGTGAGGTCATATGATACATGTCTTTCTGTGTTTGACTTATTTCACTCAGCATAATACCCTCCAGTTCCATCCACGTCGTTGCAAATGGCAAGATCTCATTCCTTTTGATGGCTGCATAATATTCCATTGTATATATATACCACATCTTCTTTATCCATTCATCTGTTGATGGACATCTTGGCTCTTTCCACAGTTTGGCTATTGTGGACATTGCTGCTATAAACATTGGGGTGCACGTACCCTTTCGGGTCCCTACTTTTGTATCTTTGGGGTAAATACCCAGGAGTGCAATTGCTGGATCATATGGTAGCTCTATTTTCAACTTTTTGAGGAACCTCCATACTGTTTTCCAGAGTGGCTGCACCAGCTTGCATTCCCACCAACAGTGTAGGAGGGTTCCCCTTTCTCCGCATCCCCGCCAACATCTGTCATTTCCTGACTTGTTAATTTTAGCCATTCTGACTGGTGTGAGGTGGTATCTCATTGAGGTTTTGATTTGGATTTCCCTGATGCCGAGCGATATTGAACACTTTTTCATGTGTCTGTTGGCCGTTTGGGTGTCTTCTTTGGAAAAATGTCTGTTCATGTCTTCTGCCCATTTCTTGATTGGATCATTTGTTCTTTGGGTGTTGAGTTGAAGAAGTTCTTTATAGATTTTGGATACTAGCCCTTTATCTGATATGTCATTTGCAAATATCTTCTCCCATTCTGTCAGTTGTCTTTTGGTTTTGTTGACTGTTTCCTTTGCTTTGCAAAAGCTTTTAATCTTGATGAAGTCCCAATAGTTCATTTTTGCCCTTGCTTCCCTTGCCTTTGGCGATGCTTCTAGGAAGAAGTTGCTGCGGCTGAGGTCGAAGAGGTTGCTGCCTGTGTTCTCCTTTAGGATTTTGATGGACTCCTGTCTCACATTTAGGTCTTTCAACCATTTGGAGTCTATTTTTGTGTGTGGTGTAAGGAAATGGTCCAGTTTCATTCTTCTGCATGTGGCTGTCCAATTTTCCCAACACCATTTGTTGAAGAGACTGTCTTTTTTCCATTGGACATTCTTTCCTGCTTTGTCAAAGATGAGTGGACCATAGAGTTGAGGGTCCATTTCTGGGCTCTCTATTCTGTTCCATTGATCTATGTGTCTGTTTTTGTGCCAGTACCATACTGTCTTGATGATGACAGCTTTGTAGTAGAGCTGGAAGTCCGGAATTGTGATGCCGCCAGCTTTGCTTTTCTTTTTCAACATTCCTCTGGCTATTCGGGGTCTTTTCTGGTTCCATACAAATTTTAGGATTATTTGTTCCATTTCTTTGAAGAAAGTGGATGGTATTTTGATGGGG
Source organism: Phoca vitulina (assembly GCF_004348235.1). NCBI lineage: Eukaryota > Metazoa > Chordata > Mammalia > Carnivora > Phocidae > Phoca > Phoca vitulina. The sequence continues at coordinate 53,302,950 of NW_022589711.1, forward strand.
ATGGCATTGAATGTGTAGATTGCTCTAGGTAGGATTGACATCTTCACAATATTTGTTCTTCCAATCCATGAGCATGGAACGTTTTTCCATTTCTTTGTGTCTTCCTCAATTTCTTTCATGAGTATTTTATAGTTTTCTGAGTACAGATCCCTTGCCTCTTTGGTTAGATTTATTCCTAGGTATCTTATGGTTTTGGGTGCAATTGTAAATGGGATCGACTCCTTAATTTCTCTTTCTTCTGACTTGTTGTTGGTGTATAGGAATGCCACTGACTTCTGTGCATTGATTTTATATCCTGCCACTTTACTGAATTCCTGTATGAGTTCTAGCAGTTTTGGGGTGGAGTCTTTGGGATTTTCCACATAAAGTATCATATCATCTGCAGAGAGTGAGAGTTTGACTTCTTCTTTGCCAATTTGGATGCCTTTGATTTCTTTTAGTTGTCTGATTGCTGTGGCTAGGACTTCCAATACTATGTTGAATAGCAGTGGTGATAGTGGACATCCCTGCCGCGTTCCTGACCTTAGGGGGAAAGCTCTCAGTTTTTCCCCATTGAGAATGATATTCGCTGTAGGTTTTTCATAGATGGCTTTTATGCTATTGAGGTATGTACCCTCTATCCCTATACTCTGAAGAGTTTTGATCAAGAAAGGATGCTGTACTTTGTCAAATGCTTTTTCTGCATCTACTGAGAGGATCATATGATTCTTGTTCTTTCTTTTGTTAATGTATTGTATCACGTTGATTGATGTGCGGATGTTGAACCAACCTTGCAGCCCTGGGATAAATCCCACTTGGTCGTGGTGAATAATCCTTTTAATGTACTGTTGGATCCTATTGGCTAGTATTTTGGTGAGAATTTTTGCATCCATGTTCATCAGGGATATTGGTCTGTAATTCCCCTTTTGGATGGGGTCTTTGTCTGGTTTTGGGATCAAGGTAATGCTGGCCTCATAAAATGAGTTTGGAAGTTTTCCTTCCATTTCTATATTTTGGAACAGTTTCAGAAGGATACGTATTAATTCTTCTTGAAATGTTTGGTAGAATTCCCCTGGGAAGCCATCTGGCCCTGGGCTTTTGTGTTTTGGGAGATTTTTGATGACTGCTTCAATTTCCTTAGTGGTTATAGGTCTGTTCAGGTTGTCTCTTTCTTCCTGGTTCAGTTTTGGTAGTTGATACATCTCTAGGAATGCATCCATTTCTTCCAAGTTATCGAATTTGCTGGCATAGAGTTGCTCATAATATGTTCTTATAATTGTTTGTATTTCTTTGGTGTTGGTTGTGATTTCTCCTCTTTCATTCATGATTTTGTTGATTTGGGTCATTTCTCTTTTCTTTTTGATAAGTCTGGCCAGGGGCTTATCAATCTTGTTAATTCTTTCAAAGAACCAGCTCCTAGTTTCGTTGATCTGTTCTACTGTTCTTTTGGTTTCTATTTCATTGATTTCTGCTCTGATCTTTATTATTTCTCTTCTCCTGCTGGGTTTAGGCTTTATTTGCTGTTCTTTCTCCAGCTCCTTTAGGTGTAGGGTTAGGTTGTGTACTTGAGACCTTTCTTGTTTCTTGAGAAAGGCTTGTATTGCTATATACTTTCCTCTTAGGACTGCCTTTGCTGTATCCCAAAGATTTTGAATAGTTGTGTTTTCATTTTCATTGGTTTCCATGAATTTTTTAAATTCTTCTTTAATTTCCTGGTTGACCCATTCATTCTTCAGTAGGATGCTCTTTAGCCTCCATGTATTTGAGTTCTTTCCAACTTTCCTCTTGTGATTGAGTTCTAGTTTCAAAGCATTGTGGTCTGAAAATATGCAGGGGATGATCCCAATCTTCTGGTACCGGTTGAGACCTGATTTATGACCTAGGATGTGATCTATTCTGGAGAATGTTCCATAGGCACTAGAGAAGAATGTGTATTCCGTTGCTTTGGGATGAAATGTTCTGAATATGTCTGTGAAGTCCATTTGGTCCAGTGTGTCATTTAAAGTCTTTATTTCCTTGTTGATCTTTTGCTTAGACGATCTGTCCATTTCAGTGAGGGGGTTGTCAAAGTCCCCCACTATTATTGTATTGTTGTCAATGTGTTTCTTTGCTTTTGTTATTAATTGCCTTATATAATTGGCTGCTCCCATGTTTGGGGCATAGATATTTACAATTGTTAGATCTTCTTGTTGGATAAACCCTTTAAGTAGGATATAGTGTCCTTCCCCATCTCTTATTACAGTCTTTGGTTTAAAATCTAATTTGTCTGATATAAGGATTGCCACCCCAGCTTTCTTTTGGTGTCCATTAGCATGGTAAATGGTTTTCCACCCCCTCACTTTCAATCTGGGGGTGTCTTTGGGTCTAAAATGAGTCTCTTGCAGACAGCATATCGATGGGTCTTGTTTTTTAATCCAATCTGATAGCCTGTGTCTTTTGATTGGGGCATTTAGCCCATTTACATTCAGGGTAACTATTGAAAGATAGGAATTTAGTGCCATTGTATTGCCTGTAAGGTGACTGTTACTGTATATTGTCTGTGTTCCTTTCTGGTCTATGTTGCTTTTAGGCTCTCTCTTTGCTTAGAGGACCCCTTTCAAGATTTCTTGTAGGGCTGGTTTCGTGTTTGCAAATTCCTTTAGTTTTTGTTTGTCCTGGAAGCTTTTTATCTCTCCTTCAATTTTCAATGACAGCCTAGCTGGATATAGTATTCTTGGCTGCATATTTTTCTCATTTAGTGCTCTGAATATGTCCTGCCAGTCCTTTCTGGCCTGCCAGGTCTCTGTGGATAAGTCTGTTGCCAATCTAATGTTTCTACCATTGTAGGTTACATATCTCTTGTCCCGAGCTGCTTTCAGGATTTTCTCTTTGTCTCTGAGACTCATAAGTTTTACTATTAGATGTCGGGGTGTTGACCTATTTTTATTGATTTTGAGAGGGGTTCTCTGTGCTTCCTGGATTTTGATGCCTGTTTCCTTCCCCAAATTAGGGAAGTTCTCTGCTATAATTTGCTCCATTATACCTTCTGCCCCTCTCTCTCTTTCTTCTTCTTCTGGGATCCCAATTATTCTAATGTTGTTTCGTCTTATGGTATCGTTTATCTCTCAAATTCTGCCCTCATGATCCAGTAGTTGTTTATCTCTCTTTTTCTCAGCTTCTTTATTTTCCATCATTTGGTCTTCTATCTCACTGATTCTTTCTTCTGCCTCATTTATCCTAGCAGTTAGCGCCCCCATATTTGATTGCACCTCATTAATAGCCTTTTTGATTTCTACTTGGTTCGATTTTAGTTCTTTTACTTCTCCAGAAAGGGTTTCTCTAATAACTTCCATGCTTTTTTCAAGCCCAGCTAGTATCTTTAAAGTGATGATTCTGAACTCTAGATCTGACATCGTACTAATGTCCGTATTGAGTAGGTCTCTGGCAGTCGGTACTACCTCTTGTTCTTTTTGTTGAGGTGATTTTTTCCGTCTTGTCATTTTGTGCAGAAGAGAATAGATTAATGAGAGAACAAAATGCTAGCAGGGTAACAACGTCCCCAGAAAATATACTCTAAACAAATCAGAAAAGACCTGAAGCAGTGGGAAAAGAAAGGGAAAGAGAGAAAAAAGAAAAAGAAAGAAAAAAGGAAAAAAGAAAAAGATAAAGATAAAGATAAAAACAAACAAAAGCAGAACAAAACAAAACAAAACAAAAACAGAATGTGATCAAATATGATCAGGCTGGTTTATAGATCAGTGCCACACACTAGATTTTGGGTGTATTTTGGTCTGTTAAAAGAAAGTGCCTCCCAAAATTTTAAAGAAAGAAAAACTTATATATGTACAAAATTAAGGGTTGATATGATGAAGGGATGGAATATTACTGTAAAGATGGAAATTATAAAAAATTTTAAAAAAGGATTTGATAAGTTGTTTGAAAAAAGAAAAAAGAGGATTAAAAAAAAAAGCAAGAAAGAAAAAAGGGAGAGAATGTGATCAGGCAGGGGAGTAGAAAAAAACCATATACTAGAGATTTAGAGTATATTTTGATCTGTTAGAAAAAACTATCTCAAGATTTTAAAGAGAGAACAACTTATATATATATATGCCAAAAATATGGGTAACTACTATGAAGGGATAGAATATGACTTTAAAAATGAAAAATAAAAAGGTTTTTTTTAAAAAGGGATTGATAAGATGTTGGTTGAAAAAGGGAAAAAGAAAAATTCAAAAAAAAAGAAAAAAGGAAAAAAGAAAAAAAGACAGTTAAAAAAAATAATTAACTTTGAAAGACTAAAGAATCATGGTAAAAAAGCCATGAATTCTATGTGCAGGATTCCCCTAGCGCTGGAGTTCTGCCGTTCTCATTGATCGGTAAACCTGGTCTTGGCTGGCTGTTCTCGCGGATCTTCTGGGGGAGGGGCCTGTTGCCGTGGTTCCCAAATGTCTTTGCCAGAGGCAAAATTGCCCCGCCCTTGCCGGTCGGGGCTAAGTAATCTGCTCGGGTTTGCTCTCCGGAGCTTTTGTTCCCTGCAAGCTTTCTGTACAGCTTTGGAGGCGGAGAGTGAAAATGGCGGCCTCCCAGTCTCCGCCCCGGAGGAGCCGCGAACTCGGGGTCCCGCTCCTCAGCGAGCCCCCAGAGAAAAGCCGTCAGTCACTCCCGTCTCCCCGGTCTCCGGCCACACTCCGTGCTCACCCGGCCTGTGACCACGCCTTTCTATCTGGCACCCGACCCCGGGTGGAGTCTCCAAACCCAGCAGATCCCCGCGGTGCGCTCCCGCACCTCTCCTCCCGGGGGAAGAAGGTGAGTCTCCCTGGATCTGCCGCTTGTTGGGTCCCCACTGGAGGAGCAGTGGCCCGACTGTGCCGCGGATCACGGTTTATGGCAACCCCAAGCTGAGAGCCCGCGTCTCGGCTCCGTCTCTGCAGCCGGCTTCCCTGCTCCAATACCTGGGAGCTCTACTGCACTCAGGCACCCCCGGTCTTTCTGTGACCCCGAGGGTCCTGAGACCACACTGTCCCATGAGGGTTCCACCCCCCACTTCACCACCAGAGTGACGTCCCTCAGCGGAGCAGACTTCTAAAAGTTCCGATTTTGTGCTCCGTGGCTCTATCACTTGCCAGAAGCGGCCGACGGAGGCCCCTCCCCCGCCGTCTATCCTCCCGAATATCGCCTCGGATTCACTTCTCCGCACGTCCTACCTTCCAGAAAGTGGTCGCTTTTCTGTTCAGAGAGTTGTTGCTATTCTTTTCTTCGATCTCCTGTTGAGTTTGTAGGTGTTCAGAATGGTTTGATCCCTATCCAGCTGAATTCCTGAAAGGAGACGAAATCCAGGTCTCCTACTCCTCTGCCATCTTGCTCCACTCCCCGAAGTTAAATGTGTTTTAAGACAGGTAGATGACCAAGAAATTCCACCATATCCTTTCTTACTTATGTTACTGCCCTGTACTAGCCAATCACCCTAAAAATAATGACATAAAAGGAAAGGGAAAGATAGGCAACACATAGTTCCTTCCAGTTTCAATCTTCCCTACTCAGTAAGTTGGAAGTAGAGTGTGTTGATAGGATGGGCAAGAATCAAGAAGTAACATAAAAGCACTTGAGTTAGTTTTGTGCAACATTTCACTGTCCTAGCAAGAATGAAATATTTATGCATGCACAAACTATAAACTACAAATTGTGTAATTTCAATGAATTCTACATTCAATTTCAGTGCTCTTACAATTGTATTAAAATTGGCATTGTGCAAAATAAAGATGTACAGTAAAATGCATATGAAAAATATAAAGTTTTAATTTTCTTTTGACTTAGACTGACATAATATCAATTAAAAAAAATATGTATGATAAGTCAAGAGAAAAACTGTGGGAGAAAGGAAAATGCCAGTACTTTTAATGACAACTTTCCCCCTGCTTTTTGAAAACACACTTTCATTTTGCATTCAGCACTGTAAACTATGTAGCAGGCCCTGGGTAACTAATATCATTGCAGCAAGTATACCTGATAAAATAGCTACCTCATGCTGTGGGTGAAGGAGTACTTGGATCAAAAGGATATCATTCGTTCAATCCACATATCTTTTATTTATTTCTTGAGGGAAATTGAAAAATGGAATATAAAAAGAAATAGTGAATATTGACCCAACTAAAGTTCTGAAAGAAAAGACTGCATTAGGAAATGTCAATAGTTTATTTTGTAACCAAACCTGAAAGGTGGGTACCGGCTAGCAAGTACATTCTGGGAAATGGAAACATTGGTGACTTCAGGTTTCCTTGGTGATAGGTCTTTCTTTTCAGATACATTGTCTTTGTAAAGGCAGAGTTGAAAGGTTTGGTGCTATTTCCTCATTCTGTTGCCTTCAACTTTTTCACGGTACTAATAATTTGGAGGTCAGATGTGAAATGATAGTAAAGCAACATTCCAGAGAGTTTGAGAAAAACTTCTATGAAAACATGGTTGAAGATATCACTTAATATATGTCCAGTATACATTTAAGAATTCAAATACTATATTTCTGCTCAAAGCCTTTTTTTTTAGAAAAAATATTTTGAATGTGGTTTTTATCTTTATAAAACACAAATTAATAATCTAGTGTGGATAATTTTTTTTCTTTACATAGCAAAAATCTCAAGACATAATCAGTAATTATTCTTTCTCTTCAATACAGGTGTTCAAATCATTAAATTTTTTTCTAATAGAAATTTTTTTTTAATTTTAGTAAGTCACTGAAGCTTAATCTCTTTGTCACTTTTTAAATATATATGTATGTATGTATGTTTATAAATGTGTATATATATATGTGTGTATATATATGTATGTGTGTGTATATATATATATATATATATATATATATATATATATGTATGTATGCAGGTAT
>NW_022589711.1:53309887-53390191 GCF_004348235.1 Phoca vitulina
TATGTGTGTGTATATATATATATATATATATATATATATATGTATGTATGCAGGTATAGCTTGGCATTTGGGCCAGAAAACAGAAAACATGGAAATAGTCTGGGAAAAAATCTTAACTGACAACATTTTAGCCTTGAAATGACCATCTAAGACCTTGAAACAGGATGCTGGGTTCAGAGAAAGAGGGAGCCTAATACAATATCTTACCGCCAAATTAATGGAACTTATAAAAAGTGCTCATATGAATAGATGGGATACACAGGCTTCTGAGAACTGAAATGATCAATCAATCAAAAACAAAAATAACTCAACTCCCAAGAAATGTAGTTACACAAATACTGAAGGAAAAATTGAATATGAATGATTTTCACTCCAAACTCATTCTTTAATATCATGAAGTTCTTTTAACGATAGCACTGATTTTTCTTTCAACCATGAGGATAGCAGTGGTAGAATCTTCCAAAAGATGAGGAAAAAATAATATTACATTTGCCTAGTTTTATAAAGATATTTTCAGACAAAAACTACTTAAAGTCAATTGTGTCTTCTTTTTGTGTTGTTTAAGGAAAATGGTATGATTTTCCAATTTATGCTATTTGAGTAAGAACACCTAATGCCATAAAATAAGAGTGTGTTGACAGCACATGTTTATTTTTCCTTCCTTCCTCTCTTCCTTCCTTTCTTTCATTCTTCTTACCTCCCTCCCTTTTTTCCTGCCTTCTTTCTTTCCTCCCTTATCTGAACATGGGGGTGCAGATATCTCTTTGAATAGTGATTTCATTTCGTTAAGATATATACCCAGAAGTAGGATTCTGGATCGTATGGTAGTTCTATTTTTAATTCTGGTGGACAATTTTTTGTTGTTGTTGCAATTCCAAAGAGCTGCCACCAATTTCACCATCTTTTGCTATCACACAGAGTTGGGTGCCAGCTATTATCATTTATGGAACCCTGTATGGGTACCACCAGAAGCCTGAAGACTAGATCAACTCCATCCAAATGCTTGGACATTGTCATTATCAGCTAATACTAAAGCATAGAAGGTACTTTTCATTCCATTCAGGAAATGGGAGAATTCTGCCCCCCACCCGCTTTTTTAATACTCTAAATCAAATAAGGAGACAGAAAAAAAAAAAAAAGAAAAGAAACAGACACAGAGAGACACAAAGGGAAAGCCATGGAAGATGAAGATAGAGATTGGAGTGATGCATCTACAAGGCAAGAAACACCAAGGATTGTAGAAGCTACGAGAAGTTAGGCAAGAGGCATGGAGCAGATTTTCCCACAGAGCCTCCAGAAGGAACCAATACTGCCCACACCTTGATTTTGATTTCTGAACTCCAGAACTATAAGAGAATAAATGTCTGTTGTTTTAAGCCATGAAGTCTGTGGTAATTTGTAATGGCAGCCCTAGAGAACGAATACATTTGGCATGTTATCCTTGTTAAGCTCGTTCAAGACAATTATTTTCATTGGCTCACAAAAGCCATTTAGGGCACATATTATTGTCTTGATTTTATAGGTAAGAAAGCAGAAACCAGTGGTATGTTGACATTCCTAAGATAAGATAGTGAGATATTTGGAGACCTAATCCACTGCAGTTTTCTAGCTATCCATGATCATTCATTCACTCAGCAAGTATTACCAACTCCATCTTTTGTTCCAGATATTGTGCTTTTGCTAGGAAGAGATAAGGATAATGAGGATACACTCTTTGCTGTCAACTTGCTTGCAGTCTATGTCATGACATACAGAAAATAATGTAAGCTTTGTAGAGCTGTAAAATCTTGAAGAAGATACTTACCAGTCAGTGGGGGGTGGGGGGTGGGACTGGGTAACAATGTGAGCTGTGGCCTCAGGATACCAGGATTAAGTCAAAGAAGTAGAAAAAAGGTATAAACTAATTTAGGTTTAACAATGATTATTATTTGTAAAATGCTTTAAAGGTTTTAAAATACTTTCACATAATGATCTTATAATAAGTGAGCATCAGTGTAATTAAGTGACTTACTCAAAGATAAGGAGGCTGGGATGTGGTAAATTGGTAAAGCTATGAATTGAACTTGTGTCCATTTCCTTATATTAGTATATCCTACCAAACTGCCAGGAAACTCCATATAATAAATAACCTACATTTCCTTTATTTTCTTTTCCATATTAATATCATTAGAACATTGCATCTCATATCCTTCCATGTTAGCACTAATAATATAATTATATTTAAATAGTTATGTACTTTGTTTGTTTGTTTGTTTCTGTAGTAGGATCCAATTCACAAGCACATGTTACATTTAGCTATCAAGTTTCTTTAGTTTTTCTTTATATAGTATAGTTCCTCAATCGTTTTCTTTTCTTTCATTGGCTTGACATATTTTTAAGAATGTGTGCTATTTATTTTGTAAGGTGTCTTCAATTTGTCTGATATTTACTCATGATTAGATTTATGTGCATTTTGGCAGAAATACTACAATTGTAATATTGTATGTATCTCAGTACATCATATCAGGAGACTCCTAGTAATCAGTACACCTAGTATCACTTAGATCTTGGTTCCTAAAAACTATTCTCCACTACAATGAACCATGGCTCCTTGGAGAAATGCCTAATTTCAGAGCCGGGTCTGGAAATATTCAGAGTAACTCTGGAACAATTTGTTATGCCAGAAGGTAAGGGAGTTCTTAAATAATCATGATTACAAGCCAAAAGAACACAAAATCCAGTTTTAACAAGCTTTCACTGGACAAATCTGTGAAAATTTGAGGATTAAATTAAGGAATAATAATAATAATGAGTTATAAACAATTGATTAAAATAAGAATCCATGAGGGACGCCTGGGTGGCTCAGTTGGTTAAGCAACTGCCTTCGGCTCAGGTCATGATTCCAGGGTCCTGGGGTCAAACCCTGCATCGGGCTCCTTGATCAGCAGGGAGCCTGCTTCTCCCTCTCCCTCTCCTACTCCCCCTGCTTGTGTTCTCTCTCTCTCTCTGATAAATAAATAAATAAAATTAAAAAAAAATAAAGATAAAAAAATAAAATAAGAATCCATGAATCCATTACAAATAAATAAAAAAGGAAACAGAAATGTTCTTTTAAAATAATATATGTAGAAGAATTTTTTAATAAAAGTTATGACGCCTAATAATTTGTCAGATTTGTGACTCATACATAGCAACTAACACAGTGACTAGCACACAGTAACTACTCACAACATGACAATTCACCATATAAATGATTGAATGAATAAATGAGTGAACAGATGAGCAATAGATTCTTGCCATAATTTTATTTTTGAAAAATAGTGTGACCTTGACCAAAAGATCATATATTTTTAGGTCACAGTTGCCCATGTGCAAAATAATGGCTAATGATAATCTTAACATTTGAAGCAAGATTCTAGATCAGGTATTCCTTCTAGATATTTGAGTCTGTATAAACCAGTATGGGTTTTTCCTGAAGGTACTTCATGGTATGCCAAAAGTGTTCCTTGGGACTTTCCGTTATTACAGTTAAGATATTCAAGACACAAAGTAATGTTGAACAGTACTTCCTGCAATGTTTATTTAGGCATAATAGATGTACACCTGTTTCTGTGATCATTGTTAAATTTTTTGTTACATTGAAAACCTGCTTGGTGTTTACATATTTTACACTGATTGTTAAGTTCTGAATTTATATAAGTTTGACCAAAAACAAGATTCATATTTCACTACTTTCTTCATGCAAAAAGCTGGACTATAATTAAGTCATTTATAATTAAAGATTTAGGATTACAGGAAACCGTACAAGTGAGGACATTCAATAGCTTATAAAAAATATTCCTCTGAGGAACAGTTTTGCAGATCATTTTATAACTATGCTACTGTCTACATTGCAAACCATTAAAAAATTCAGCATATTTTGTAAAAATTCTATCTCCCTTTATATCTTACCCAATATTAGAGAGTGGGAAGGTGAATCATTATATGGGTCATTACAAAAGGGAAAACTTGTAAGTTAAATTTCCAAGGAAACAAAGAAAATCAAAGTTGAAGAGATGATACATATTATTAGTAAGGAATCTTTGGATAGCAAAGGCCAAAAGCCAAATTTAATCTAACTTAAACCAAAATAAAAGTTTATTGTAAAAGTAGTGAGGTGTTTCATAGAATTTGTGGAATAGAGTGCAGCTGGTATCTGGGTCTTTCAAACAGTTGAATCCAAGGAATTGAATATTAGAAATATTTTGCACCTTGGGAATTCTCTCTGTCTCTCTCTCTGTCTTCTCTTTGTCTCTGGTATTTAAAATAGGAAACATGATCGCTGCATGCAATTTCTGAGCTTTAAATCTTACAACCACCAAGTGTCTACCCCTCTGCAGGATGTTGCTTGGAGAACATAGACATGGTATACAAAATGACTTCACTTTCTCTAACCATTTGGATGGAGGAGAAGAGTAGGGAACTGTCCAAAAAAAATGTGCAGTATACTGCAATTATTGAAGGCACATAATTCCAGGTGCTTTATGTCCCAGTTATTACCCACATTGTCAAATGAGGAAATAAAAGCTCTGAGAAAAGACATAAACTGCTCATGGCACTTAGTGAGTGGTGGAACCATCATTTGAACTCATGTCTATTTGACTCTAAACAAATGTTTATGTCTTTGCTCAAGTTAAATAAAAATCAGTCATGTTTTTGGGGTCCCTGGGTGGCTCAACTGGTTAAACATCTGACTCTTGATTTTGACTCAGGTCCTGATCTCGGGGTCATGAGATTGAGCCCCATATTAGACTCCATGCTTAGCGAGGAGTGTGCTTGGGATTCTCTCTCTCTCCCTCTCCCTCTGCCCCTCCCCTCCTCTCTCTTTGAAATAAATAAATAAATCTTTTTTTAAAAAAATCAGTCATGTTTTCATTAATAGACAAATTAAGAAAGGACTAATAGACATTTAGAGAACAGAGAAATAAGAGATTATTAGGAGCATAGAAATTGAGTTGTTTTCTTCGTAAAACTTATATTGGACTTCAAGTTCTGGCCATAGTAAAGTAACAGGGACTAGATTTAACTTTCACACTGTAAAAAAAAAATTAGAAAACTGGGTAAAATATATAAAACACAGTGTTTTTAAACATTAGACAACAGACAGCACAGAATTGTGGTCTCAGAGAAAGGAAACAAATAAAAGTAAGCACTATATCATACAAACTTCCAGATCATAGAGCAGGGAGAGTGTATTAGAATTTTCCAGAGAAACAGAACCAATAGCATGTGGATAGATGATAGATGATAGATATATAGATGATAGATAGATAGATAGATAGATAGATAGATAGATAGATAGATAGATGATAGAATAGATATACAGAAAGAGATTTATTTTAAGGAATTGACTTATGCATTAGGGAGGTTGGTAAGCCCAAAATCTACAGAGTGTAAGCAGGATTTGAGACTCAGGATAGGGCCAAAAAGAGCCAATGTTGCAATTCAAGTCCTCAGGCCAAGGAGAATTCCCTCTTGTTGAAAGCCGACCAGTCTTTTCTTTAATCAAGTCCTTCAATTGATTAGATAAGCGTCATCCGCATTATAGAAGGCAATCTGCTTTATTCAGAGTCTAGAAATTTAAAAGTTAATCTCAAGACAAATTATAAATTCTTAGAAGATAAAATAGCAACTGACTTTGGTTTTGGCAATATCTTTTTAGATACAATGCCAAAGGCACAATCCATGAAAGAAAGAATTGATTAGCCTGACTTCATTAAAATGAAAATTTTCTGCACTGTTGAAGACAGCGCTAAGAGAATGAAAAGACAAGACATGGACTGGGAGAGAATATCTGCAAAAAACATATCTGATAGAGTACCATTGTCCAAAACATACGAAGAACTCTTAAAACTCAACAGTGAGAAAATAACCAGAATGAAAAAATGAGTCATGGACCTTAACAAACACCTCACCAAAGAAGAGAAGCAGAGGACAAATAAGCATATGAAAAGATGCTCAATATCAAATGTCATTAGGGAAGTGTAAATTAAAACAACAACGAGATATTTCTACATACCTATTAGAATGGCCAAATCCAGAACACTGACAACACCAAATGCTGGTGAGAATATGCAGCAATGGGAACTTTCATTCATTGATGGTGGGAATGAAAAATAGTACAGTCACTTTGGAAGACAGTTTAGCAGTTTCTTACAAAACTAAACATTCTCTTACCCTAAAATCCAGCAATTGCACTCTTTGTATCTCCCTAAAAGAGTAAAAAACTTATGTCCTCACAAAACCCTGTATGTGGATATTTATTGCAGCTTTATACATAATTGCCCAAACTGGAAGCAACCAAGATGTCCTTCAGTAGGTGAATGGATGAATAAACTGTAGACAATGGAATATTTTTCAGCACTATAAAAGAATATCTATTAAGCTATGAAAAGACATAGAAGAACCATAATGCATATTGTTAAATGGAAGAAGCCAATCTGAAAAGGTTACATACCATATGATATTCTGGCAAAACTATGGATACTGTAAAAAGATTATTCATTCCCAGGGGGTAGAGGGAGGGAGGGATAAGTAAGCAGAGTACAGAGTCTAACCACCCAAGTTGACACATAAAATTAACCATCATGAATGGAAATAACAGGAAAAGTACAACAGTATCACTGATTTGAGAAGACACAGATTAGAATTCAGAAGTTTGAATTAACTGGAATTTGCAGGGCAGAATTATAAAAAAAAAAAAAAGGAATCTACTCAGAAAAGGTTCTAGAAATCTAATTAGGTTCTCTGTGATTTTTACTATGATGTGCATGTCTTTGGTGAATCTCCACAATGCTGAGAAATGGAGGATGGGGAAGCTGTGAGCAGATGCTTCCAAGAGCTTTCAAAGGGCAGAAGTTGTTCAAATTGCCACCATCCAGAGTGAAGCATCTTTGTTGATCACTTGGGACATTCAGGTGGAACCCCAGAAGGGTCGGTCCTACAAATTATTAGTGCAATATAGGTGAAATTTTCCTCTAACAAAGGTTACTCTATAACTGCCATGACAAAATTTAAGATCAAATTTAATCTCCAGATCCTATCAGAACCAATCCAATCCTTTTTAAGAAAGCAACAAAATCCAGACTTGTTTCTGTTTCTTTTTTTTTTCTTGGTGAATTTTATTTTATTTTATTTTTAATAAAGATTTTTTTATTTAAATTCAACTAATTAACATATAATGTATTACTAGTTTCAGAGGTAGAGGTCAGTGATTCATCAGTCTTATATAACACCCAGTGCTCATTATATCATGTGCCCTCCTTAATGTCCATCACCCAGTTACCCCATCCCCCCCACCCCCCTCCCCTCCAGCAATCCTTAGTTTGTTTCCTATGATTAAGACCCTCTTATGGGGGCGCCTGGGTGCCTCACTCAGCAAGCGTCTGCCTTCGGCTCAGGTCATGATCCCTGGGTCCTGGGATCAAGCCCCACATCGGGCTCCCTGCTCTGCTAGAAGCCTGCTTCTCCCTCTCCCACTCCCCCTGCTTGTGTTCCCTCTCTCACTGTGTCTCTCTCTGTCAAATAAATAAATAAAATCTTTAAAAAAAAAAAGACCCTCTTATGGTTTGTCTCCCTTTCTGATTTTGTCTTATTTTATTTTCCACGTATGAGTGAGATCATATGATAATTATCTTTCTCTGATTGACTTATTTTGCATAGCATAATACCCTTTAATTCCATCCACATCATTGCAAATGGCAAGATTTCATTTTTTTTGATGGCAGAGTAGTATTACATTGTGTGTGTGTGTGTGTGTGTGTGTGTGTATACACACATCTTTATTCATTCATCTGTTGATGGACATCTGGGCTCTTTCCATAGTTTGGCTACTGTGGACATTGCTGCTATAAACATTGGAGTGCAGGTGCCCCTTCAGATCATTACATTTGTATCTTTGGGGTAAATACCCAGTAATGCAATTGTTGGGTCATAGAGTAGCTCTATTTTCAACTTTTTAAGGAACCTCCATACTGCTTTCCAGAGTGGCTGCACCAGCTTGCATTCCCACCCACAGTGTAGGAGGGTTCCCCTTTCTCCACATCCTCACCAACATCTGTCGTTTCCTGACTTGTTAATTTTAGCCATTCTGACTGGTGTGAGGTGGTACCTCACTGAGGTTTTGATTTGGATTTCCCTGATGCTGAGTGATGTTGAGCATTTTTTCATGTGTCTGCTGGCCATTGTATGTCTTCTTTGGAAAAATGTCTATTCATGTCTTCTGCCCATTTCTTGATTGGATTATTTGTTCTTTAGCTGTTGAGTTTGATATGTTCTTTATAGATTTTGGATACTAGCCCTTTATCTGATAAGACATTTGCAAATATCTTCTCCCATTCTGTCTGCTGTCTTTTGGTTTTGTCAGCTGTTTTCTTTGCTGGGCAAAATCTTTTTATCTTGATGAAGTCCTAATAGTTCATTTTTGCTTTTGTTTCCCTTGCCTTAGAAACGAGTCTAGCAAGGAGCTGCTGTGACCAAGGTTGAAGAGGATGATGCCTGTGTTCTCCTCTAGGATTTTGATGGATTCCTGCCTCACATGTAGGTCTTTCATCCATTTTGAGTCTATTTTTGTGTATGGTGTAAGAAAATGGTCCAGTTTCATTCTTCTGCATGTGGCTGTCCAATTTTCCCAATACCATTTATTGAAGACACTGTCATTTTCCCACTGGATATTCTTTCCTGCTTTGTCAAAGATTAGTTGACCATAGAGTTGAGGGTCCATTTTTCTGGGTTCTCTATTCTGTTCCATTGATCTATGTGTCTGTTTTTGTGCCAGTACCATACTGTCTTGATGATTACAGCTTTGTAATACAGCTTGTCTAGAATTGTGATGCCACCAGCTTTGCTTTTCTTTTTCAACATTCTTCTGGTTATTCGGTGTCTTTTTTGGTTCCATATAAATTTTAGGATTCTTTGTTCCAGCTCTGTGAAAGAAGTTGATGGTATTTTGATAGTGATTGCATTGAATGTATAGATTGCTCTAGGTAGCACAGACATTTTTTTAAAAAAAGATTTTATTTATTTATTTGAGAGAGAGAGAGAGGATAAGAGAGACAGCATGAGAGGGGGAGGGTCAGAGGGAGAAGCAGACTCCCTGCTGAACAGGGAGCCCGATGTGGGACTCGATCCTGGGACTCCAGGATCATGACCTGAGCCAAAGGCAGTTGCTTAACCAACTGAGCCACCCAGGCACCCAGTAGCACAGACATTTTAACAATACTTGTTCTACCAATCCGTGAGCATGGAATGGTCTTCCATTTCTTTGTGTCTTCCTCAATTTATTTCATGAGTTTCTATAGTTTTCTGAGTACAGATTCTTTACCTCTTTGGTTATGTTTGTTCCTAGGTGTCTTATGGTTTTGGGTGTACTTGTGAATGGAATTGACTTCTTAATATCTCTATCTTCTGTTTCATTGTTAGTGTATAGAAACACAACTGATTTCTGTGCATTGATTTTTATATCCTGTCACTTTGCTGAATTCCTGTGTGAGTTTTAGCAATTTTGGGGTGGAGTATTTTGGGTGTTCCACATAGAGTATCATGTCATCTGCAAAGAGTGAGAGTTTGACTTCTTCTTTGCTGATTCAGATGCCTTTTATTTTTTTCTGTTGTCTGATTGCTGAGGCTAGGACTTCTAGTACTATGTTGAACAACAGAGGTGAGAGTGGACATCCCTGCCATGTTCCTGACTTAGGGGAATAGCTCTCAGTTTTTCTCCACTGAAAATGATATTTGCTGTGGGCTTTTCATATATGGCTTTTATGATATTGAGGTATGTTCCCTCTATCCCTACACTGTGAATAGGTTTAATCAGGAAAGGATGCTGCACTTTGTCAAATGCTTTCTCTGCATCTATCAAGAGGATCATATGGTTCTTGTCCTTTCTTTTATTAATGTAGTATATCACATTGATTTGCAGATGTTGAACCACCTTGCAGGCTAGTATCTTGGTTAGAATTTTTGCATCCATGTTCATTAGGTTTATTGGTCTGTAACTCTCCTTTTTGATGGGGTCTTTGTCTGGTTTGGGGATCAAGGTAATGCTGGCAACATAGAAAGAGTTTGGAAGTTTTCCTTCCATTACTATTTTTTGAAACAGCTCCATATTGGAGTCATGTTTTCATTTTCATTTGATTCCATGATTTTTTTTAATTCTTCCTTAATTTCCTGGTTGACCCATCCATTCTTTAATAGGATACTCTTTAGCCTCCATGTATTTGAGTTCTTTCCAAATTTCCTCTTGTGACTGAGGTCCAGTTTCATAGCACTGTGGTCTGAAAATATGCAGGGAATGATCCCAATCTTTTGGTACCAGTTGAGACCTGATTTGTGACCCAGTATGTGATCTATTCTGGAGAATGTTCCACGTGTACTCAAGAAGAATGTGTATTTTGTTGCTTTAGGATGGAATGCTCTGAATATATCTGTGAAGTCTATCTTGCCTAGTGTGACATTCAAAGCCCTTCTTCCCTTGTTGATCTTCTGCTTAGATGATTTGCAGTGAGTGGGGTGTTAAAGTCCTCTCCTATTCTTGTATTATTATCAATGTATTTCTTTAATTTTGTTATTAATTGGTTTATATAATTGGCTGCTTCCATATTAGAGGCATAAATATTTATAATTGTTAGATCTTCTTATTGGATAGACCCTTTAATTATGATATAGTGTCTTTCCTCATCTCTTACTACAGTCTTTGGTTTAAAATCTAATTTGTCTGATATAAGGATTGTTACCCCAGCTTTCTTTTGATGTCCATTAGCATGATTAATGGTTTTCTACCCCCTCACTTTAAATCTGGAGGTGTCTTTGCATCTACAGTGAGGCTATTGCAGACAGCATATTGATGAATCTTGCTTTTTTATCTAATCTGATACCCTGTGTCCTTTGACTGGAGTATTTAGCCCATTTACATTCAGAGTAACTATTGAAAGATATGAATTTAGTGCCATTGTATTACCTGTAAAGTCACTGTTTCTGTACATTGTCTCTTTTCCTTTCTGGTCTGTTACTTTTGGGCTCTCTCTTTGCTTACAGGATTTTTAATATTTCTTGCAGGGTTGGTTTAGTGATCACACATTCTTTTAGATTCTATTTGTCCTGGAAGCTTTTTATCTCTCCTTCTATTTTGAATGACATCCTATCTGGATAAAGTATTCTTGGCTGCATATTTTTCTCATTTAGCACTCTGAATATATCATGCCAGTCCTTTCTGGCCTGCCAGGTCTCTGTGGATAGGTCTGCTGCCAATCCACTGTTTCTACCCTTGTTGGTTATGGACCTCTCATCCCAAGCTGCTTTCAGGATTTTCTCTTTTTCTCTGTGCTTTGCAAATTTTACTATTATATGTTGGGGTGTTGACCTATTTTTATTGATTTTGAAGGGAATTCTCTGTGCCTCCTGGATTTTGATGCCTGTTTTCTTCCCCAGATTAGGTAAGTTCTCCACTATAATTTGCTCCAATATACCTTCTGCCCCCCCTTTCTTCTTCTTCTTGGATCCCAGTTACTCTAATATTTTTTCAAAACTTTATGGTATCACTTATCTCTCGAATTCTCCCCTCATGATCCAGTAGTTTATCTTTTTCTCAGCCTCTTTATTCTCCATCATTTTGTCTTCTATATCCCTAATTCTCTCTTCTGCCTCATTTATCCTAACAGTTAGAGCCTCAATTTTTTTATTGCATCTTGTTAATAGCCTTTTTGATTTTGACTTAATTAGATTTTAGTTCTTTTATTTCTTCAGAAAGAGATTCTCTAGTATCTTCTATGTTTTTTTCAAGCCCAGCTAGTAGCTTTATAATCATTATTCTGAATTCTAGTTCCAACATCTTACTTATATCCATACTGATTAGGTCCCTGGCAGTCAGTACTGCTTCTTGTTTTCTTTTTTTGAGGTGAGTTTTTCCATCTTGTCATTCTGTCCAGAGAAGAATAGATGAAGAATGAAAGAACAAAATACTAAAATGGCAACAATGACCCCAGAGAAATATACACTGAGCAAATCAGAAGAGACCTGAAACCAAAAAAAAAAAAAAAAAAAAAAAATTAAAATTAAAAAAAAAAAAAAGGAGAATATAATGAGAGGTGAACAGAACAGAGCAATCCACTGGACCCTGTGTGTGTTTTTTTCTGTTTGTTAGAAAACTAGATACCAAAATTGTAAAGAAAGAAAAACTTATATATGTACAAAAATAAAATTAAATACAATGAAAGGATAGAATGTAACTGTAAAAATGAAAATTAAAAGACAAAAAAAGAAAAAAGAAAAAAAGAAGAAGGACTATAAACAGGTGAACAGAACAGAGCAATACACTACATCCTAAGTGTATTTTGGTCTGTTTGTTAGAAGAAACTACATTTCAAAATTGTAAAGAAAAACATATATATATATATATGTTTTTATATATATACACAAAAGTAAGATTAAATACATTGAAAGGATAGAAAGCAACTGTAAAGATGCAAATTTAAAAAGACTTTAAAAAAGGGAGAGAGAATATAATCAGACTGGTGAAGAGAACAGTGCCATATACTAGACTTTGGGTGTATTTTGGTTTATTTGTTAGAAGAAACTACATCCCAAAATTATAAAGAACAAAAAACATAAATATACAAAAATAAAAATAAATACAATGAAAGGATCAAATATAACTGTAAAAATGAAAATTAAAAAAGATTTTGAAAAAGAGTTGATAAAATAAAGAACTGGCTGAAAAAGGAAAGAGAAAAAAAATTAAAATTGAAAGACTAAAGAATCGTGGGGAAAAAAACATGAATTCTATATATTTTCCTCTAACACTGGAGTTTTGCTGTTCTCTATGATCAGTAAACTTGGTCATAGCCTGATGTTCTTGCTGATCTTCTGGGCAGGGGCCTGTTGTGTTTCTCAGGTGTCTTTGCCCCTGACAGAGGGGCAGGCTTGCCAGGGAGCCAGGCTAAGATAGCAGCTCTGGATTGCTCTATGTGGCTTTTGTTCCCTGAAGGCTTCCTTGGTCACTTTAGAGGGTGAGAATGAAAATGAAGGCCTCCCAATCTCCAACCCCAGAGCTGAGAGCTTTGGGCCACACTCTTCAGTTCACCATCAAGGAAAAGCAATCACTCCTGTCTCCCTGGTCTCCGTCCACACTCCATGCTCACTCAGCCTGTGACCAGTGTTTCTATCTCAGGCATGCAACCCCATTTCGAGTCTCCAAACCCTGCACACTGCTTCAGCACACACCCAGGACAGTCCTCCCGGGGGAGGACTCTAACCGATTCTGCCACTTGCTGGGCCCCTGCTTGGAGAGTGGTCACCTGACCATGCTGTGGGTCATGGTATATGGCAACCCCAAGCTGAGAGCCCATTCCTGGGCTCACTGTTTGCAGCTGGTTTCCCTGCTCTGATGCCTAGTCATCCTGTGACCCCGGGGTATCCTGGGACCACACTGTCCCACTTAGGATTCTGCTCCACTTTGCCATCTGAGCAAAATCAGAACTTTTAGAGTTCCACTGCTACATCACTTTCTGGTACCAGCTTATAGATGCTCCTTCCCCCCAGGGTTTAACTTCCAATATATCACCTTGGATTCACTTCTCTGCACCTCCTACCTTGCAAAAAGTGGTCCAAGATGATGGAGAAGGAGGCCTTAGTTTCGTCTGATCCCAGGAATTCAGCTTGATAACTATCAAATCATTCTGAACACTTATGAACTCAACTGGAGATCTAAGAAAAGAATAGCCACAGCTCTATAAATAGAAGAGTGACCACTTTCTGCTTGTTTCTGTTTGTGATTTGGGGGGTTACCAAGGTCTAGGGGAAAGGGAGGAGGGGCTTAGTGAGTAGGTGATTTTATTTTAGGGTGATTAAAGTGATTTGGAACTACATGGAGGTGGTAGTTGAACAGCATTGGGAATGTACTAAGGACCACTGAACTGTATATTTTAAAATGGTTAATTTTACATTATGTGAATTTAGTATCAAAAAAAAAAGTGAAGAGGAAGAAGGAGGAGGAGGAGGAAGCTAGAGTGGCCACATTATTATCAGATAAAGTGGACTTTGGACCAGGGAAAATTACAATGGATAAAGAAAGTCATTTCATAGTGATAAATGGGTTAAATTATCAAGAAGATATAATAAGGACTGTTATGGGAATTTCACTCTGGAAAACAAACCCAAGATCAATGGATGTCAGTTACAGGAAGGCAGCTTAATGTGAAGAAGAACATTAATAGTAAATAGTTTCAACCAATGAATTAAAAGCACTATGGCTATCTGAAAGAATATGGCCTCAGGCCTGAGTTCAAATCCCAGGTCTGCTAATCAGTAGTAATTTACTTAACTGCTCTAATATTAGTTTATTACCTGTAAGACAGTAATAATAAAACTTGCTTTCCATTGATGTAAGAATTACATGGAATTGTGTATCTAAAGTAGCACAGAACCTATAGTAGATGTTCAATAAATATAATTATAAACAAGTACTGGAAGGTACTGGTATAAGTGAAAAAGTGTAATAGATTTCACTAGGGGAATAAAAATTTAAAGGAAGGAAGAACACAAGCAATGGGAGTTTTATACCAAAAGCAATGTTGGAGTTGAATCTTGCAGATTGTCAGGAGTTTCCTTCTTTTGCAATAATAGTATATAATATGTCCCATAGTATCTTTTATATTAAATGAAACCAAAAGATTTGAAACCCAAATAAAAAATCAAAACTAAAAAGTTTAGTTTAAGTATTTCTGTTTTCTTCGTAGGATATTTGCTATTTCATGAATAGTGTTAAAAGATGTAAGAAGCTACTCATTAACTGTAAATAATTTTATTGAAGGAGTAAAAAGGAATGGAATTAATATAGACAAACTAAGATACAATTTCTAGTTTTTTCCTGTGCAGTTGCTCTTCAGTTTGAGGATAACTGTTTTGGGGGAACTTGGACTCTCTCTATATTTAGGAATATCCCTATATAAAGGGACTATCTTTATAGTATATGGGAACCTAGAGTATTGAGACCAGGAGACAGGTTGTAGTCAAATATGGTAAAAGAGAATATCTCATTGAGAAGATGATATTTAAGCAATGACCTGAAGGAAATAAGAAAGTTACAACTTCATATATTTTGAAGAAGAGGGTTTCAAGAAGGGATACAGCTAAATGAGAGGGCCTAAGTTAGGAGCACACCTGACACATTTAAAGAGCAGCAAGAAGGCTTTTGATGTTTCACAGAGTGAGCAAGGATGAAGAGTAGTAACAGATGAGGTTAGAGGGAAAATATGGAAGAAGGTTCAGATCTTTCATGGTTATTTAGACAATAAAAGAATATTGGCCTTTATTTTAAGTGAAATTGAAATAGGGGACCCAGTGCAGGGAGCAGGCAAGTGATAATTCCTAAGAACATTTTATAATGATCACTCTGGCTGCTATGTTGAAAATGGACTGTATTTTAACAAACATAGATGTGGAGAAAATAGTCAACAGGTATCAAAATAATCTAGGCAAAAAATAATGTTCACTAGGATCAGCTTGATAGTAGAACAAGTAGAAAGAAGTGGTCAGCTGCCAAAACATGTTGAACATAGAGGCGATGGGAATCTCCTTATAGAATGAATATAGGATATGAGACAAAGATAAGAATCAGCAATGTCTCCAATGTTTTCTGCCTGACCAAATGGAGAGACAGAGTTGCTCTGTCTCTTGAAGCTGGTCAAATTATTTATAAGTTTTTAACCTTCCATTTACATCTGCAAAATATAAATAATAAATATGTAAAATATATGTAAATAATGAATTTTATTTTTATCATTTGATATAAAATAACCTATCTCTTTCAATTCTCCTACCTACAATGAATAATTCTCATGATTTATCATATTTTAGTGTGTTTGCAATAGTAGGAAATGTCATATGGTTAATATGCTCTATAATTTCTCAATACATGTTTAACTTCTAGAGGAACTGTGCTTTCTGTTTTATTTATCAGAAGAAAATGTTTTGGTTTTATAACCTAAAGTCTTGCATTTTTAGTTCTTTCCTGTTCTGGCATCTCATAGTTTGTATAGTTAGTAAAAGGCCCTTCTCCTTTGTTTTGAATGGAAATCAACTTGTGAAACATTCACAGACCTAGATTTCTAAATCCCCCAAAGTCTAATATTATATTAAAATCCTGTAAATCATTGATTTTTAATAGCCTTAGAAAAGAACTTCCCAAGGAATAAAAATAAAGCTCCAGTGGAATGAGATTTGAAGTCTTCCTTTTATATCATCCAGTGTTTCGGTGTGGTCCTGTTTAACATACAATTAGTGGAATTCTATATCTTAAAAATGTAGTAGTCAAACTAATTCCTTCCCTTCTTCCCTCTCTAAGCTTCCAGGCACTACATAAACAAAGCCAAGATATTTGTCATTCAAATCTCATATGTTAGAGCTTTACTCATCCTTTAATGGTTGACAAAGACACTCTTTCTATTAAAAAATTTCTCAATTAAAAATATCTGATTCTCACCATTTGATAATTAATTTTCTACACTGATTTTCTTGGACAAATTTATTAGCTACTTGAGAATAGTGACTAAGTTCTATGCATACATTTACCTCATATCTTTTAGACTCAGTAGTTACTCAACAACATTCATTGACTCAACAATAGCAGAATTTTCAAGTTCCACAGAATATTCACTAAGAGAGACCATATTCTAGGTCATAAAATGAGCCTCGACATATTTCAGATACTGGGAAGTTTTAGAGTATGTTCTCTGAACATGATGGAATCACACTAGAAATCAGTAACAGAAAGACAACTGGAAAATCTTTACACTGAGAAATGCCTAATAATCCATGGGTCAAGGAAGAGGTCTCAAAGGAAATAAAAAATATAGAGAAAGGAATGAAAATGAAAATACAACATACCAAATATATGAAATTCAACAAAAGCCTTAAGTCAGTGATCTGTTTCTACCTTAAAAAAAGAAAAGAAAAGAAATACCTAAAGCAAGAAATAAGAAGAAAACAATAAAGATGCAAACAGAAATCAATACAATTTAAAACAGAAAACCAATAGAGAAAATCAATGAAGATGCTGGTTCATTAGGGAGGTGGGGGGGGACTACAATAAAATTGATAAAGCTATACTCAGACTGGCAAAGAAAAAAAACTAGCAAAGACATAAATTACCATTATCAAGAATGAGACAAAAAAACAAAACAAAAACAACAACTAAAAAAAAATGAAGCAAGAGACATCACTATAGATCTTATAGCATTAAAAAGATAATAAGAAAATACTACAAACAGTTCTGCACTCATAAATTCAATTTAGAAGAAATGGACAAGTTTATCAAAAACCACAAATGACTAATGCCCAATAAAGACAAAATGGTCAACTTAAATAGTCCCATTACCTTTAACAAAATTGAACAGGTAATTTAAATGTGTTCCAAACAAACAAACAAACAAACAAAAAACCCAAAAAACAAAAAACAGAACCAGATATTTCACTGATTTCTACCAAATATTTAAAGAATTGACACCAATTTTACACACTCTCTTTCAAAATATAAAAGAGGAGAGAACATTTTTCAACACTTTGTATGAAGCTAGTATTAACAAGATACCAAAAGCAGGCAAGGATAATACAAATAAAAAAAAAAAAAAGGAGAAAAAAAACAAACACAAAGTACATACCAATAATTCTCATGAGGTTAAGCATAAAACTGTCAGCAAAATATTAGAAAATTGAATCCAGCAATGTATAAAAAGAATCATCCATCATTACCAACTGGAATCTATTCCAGGTATGGAAGACTGGTGAAGCATTTAAAAAACAATCAATTTAATACACCATATCAACAAAATGAAAAAGAAAAATCTGATGATTATATTAATTGACATAGAAAAAACTTTACAAAATTCGACATTAATTCATAATAAAAACTGTAAGCACATTTGTAGTAGAGTGGAACTGCCTCAACCTGATAAAAAGTATCTACCAAAACTTCTGCTATCATCATACCTAAGAGTGAAAGACTGAATATTTTACCTTTAAGATTGGAAATAAGGGGTGCCTGGGTGGCTCAGTTGGTTAAGCATCTTACTCCTGGATTCGGCTCAAGTCCTGATCTCATGGCTCCTGAGATGGAGCCCGGCGACCGGCTCAGCAGGAGTCTGCTTGGATATTCTCTCCCTCTGCCCCTTCCACCATTCTCTCTGTCTGTCAAATAATAAATAAATCTGAAAAAAAAAAAAAAAAAAAGATTGGGAATAAGTTAGGGATGCCTGCTCTCACTACTCTTATTAAACTGGGAGTTCTAATCATTGCAGTAGGGTGAGAAAAAGAAACAAAAGGCAAACAGACTGGAAAGGAAGAAATAAAATTATCCCTATTTGCATATGATATGAATGCTTTGAAAATCTGAAAGGCTTCAAAAATACATACATATACTAAAAAAACCCACATGGAAATCAAACTTTAAAACACAATACCATTTACGATTGATCCAAAGAAAATGAAATTCTTAGGTATAAATCTGATAAAACATATAGAGGACTGTATCCTAAAAATTACAAAACGTTGATGAAAGAAATCAAGGGGAAACTGCATGGATTCATGATTCATCGATTTGCATTCATAGATTGCAACACTCACCATTGTAAAGATGTCAGTTCTCTCTAAATTTTTTATAGGTTTAATGCAATCCTGTTAAAAAAAATAATGTGTGTGTGTATGTAGGTGTGTGTGTGTGTGTGTGTCTGTGTGTCTGTGTGTTGAAGACATACTTGATGATTAGGTACTTTATATACTGTACCTGTACACAGAGATTGACATTTTATATGTATTTATAGACATAAACTTTAACAATTTAATTCTATTAATGTCGTTAAATTTTCCCCCATTTGTATGTCCTAAATATTATTTAATTAACTTCTTGCTAAGTTGAAAGTGTTAATCAAACATCATTTGGGATTAAGAAACCTGTAGATTTTGACTGATTTCCAATTTACTTACTGCATTTGAAAAAATGTTATTTGACAATATTTTTAATGCATAGATTCTAAGATTCAGCTTTTTATTTAACAATTGTATAATTAACCAGATGGGAGACAGTGGTGAGCCCTGAGCAAGTCTTTGGTTTTATTCCCAGGTTGTGATACTAAATCTTGAGATCATCTTCATGTGCTTTTTTTCCATGGATGGTAAAACCATTTATTTTTAAATGTTTGGAATCACATAATTCCCTTTTGATCTTCAAAACTCACAGTGATTAAGGAATCTAGATCTTTGAAATAAAATCGAAAAATCTGCCAATTGCATTAAATAAAATCTAAATGTGACTTTCTTAAGACTACATCTTTCTACTCAAAGATTTAGATCAATTTTTTTTTTTCTCTCTGTATCTGTGTTTGGTGGAATTGAAACTATTATCAGCTTCTTGGCTTAAATTAAGGAATGGCTCACATTTATCTAATTCAATTTATTTTTATAAGTGGTCTCAAAGTGAGGTAATCAGACATTGAAGCAACATAGAAAAGTTATTATCATAATAAATTTATGTGCACTACTTATCCTCTTTATTTTTTTTAAGATTTTATTTATTTATGAGAGAGAGAGAGACAGAGACAGAGCAGTGGGGGAGGGGGCAGGGAGGGGCAGAGGGAGAGGGACAAGCAAACTCCATGCTGAGCACAAACCCACAGGGGCTGGCTCGATCTCAGGACCCTGATATCATGACCTGAGCCAAAATCATGAGTCAGACGCCCAAGCAACTGAGCCACCCAGGCGCCCTCCTTATCCTCTTTAAAGGTCTGTGAGGTCCTTGCCTTACCTCTGTGAGGTCCTTGCCTTACCTCTCTGTTCCCAGACTCATGTTCTATTTTATGCATCAGTATCAGAGAATACTCTCACACTCAAACCAGTTCAAGCAAAAAAAAAAAAAAAAAAAGTTAATTTATTGTTTCACATAACTGAAAAGTCCAGGGACCAACTTAGAGTCTTAGGAAAATTGAATCAAAAATACCATCAGAATTCTATTTCTGCCCCTCAATTCTGCTCTCCTGTGAGGCTCTCACCACAAAGCAGACCCTGGAAGCCTTATACTTACATTCTACAGGACTGTAAGCCTAATGGAAAGAATGTTCCTCCCTCCAATAAATCCAGTTACATTTCATGGATTGAATGATAAACCTGATGTGAGTTGATTGTTGATCTGTACTCCATTTACCATAGATAGGATGTGTGGTGTTCGATTGGATGTCCACCTAAATTTATAGGGGTGCACGGCATTGGATTTTTTTTCTTAATGGAAATTGAGACTCTATTACTATAAAATAGGAAATAGGTGCTGGGCTGGCATAAATGAGATATCCATTGCAGCTTTGCAAACAATACATACCCAAAATAAATAACTTACATGAAATAATCAAAGCAATTAAATAATAAAAGCACAGAATGAATTAAAGAATGCCGTGGAGTTTATATTCAGAAGAACATTGTTGGAGCTATGGTTCTGCCACTTTCGAACCCTGTGGACTTGAGTAAATGACATGAGGTCTGTGAACTTTTTTAAAGGAATAAACAAAATGTTTATAATCCACTAATGAGATATTTGTGTAGAGAAAATCCAAAAGCATTTAAAAAATAAAATTAATAAAACTGTTAGACAGGTGTGTTGGAACTTGACCAATATAATAAAATTAACTATAATTTTATGCTTTAACAAACAGCTCAAGGCTGAACTTAAGAGGATACATACCATCTAAAATAGTATCAAAATTATAAAGCATTTAAGAATAATGCCCCCAAAATGTATAAGACCTCTATGCAAAAGAAATATAAAAAGTTCAAATTATAATTTAATTTATATAGAGTAAGATCACCTTTTTTCTGAGTACAGTTCTATAATTTTTAACAAATTCATGCAGTCATGCAACCACTAACACAATCAAGATAGAGAACATTTGCATCACCCCCAAAAATTCCCACATGCTCTTTCATTGCCCATTTACTTTCCCCACATCCAGCCCCTGGCTATCACCATTTTTGTTTGTTTTAATGTGTTTATAGTTTTAGATTTTCCAGAATATGATATCAATGAATAATATAATTTGTGGATTTTTTTATCAGCCTCTTCCACTTAGCATCATGTATTTGCATCTATCCCTGATGTTGCACACATCAGTAATCCCTTCCATCTTATTGCTGAATAAAATCCCATTCCGTAGTGTTCCATACTTAGTTTCTCCATTTAACAGTTGATTGACATTTGAGTTGTTTCTAGTTTTGGGCAATTACAGTAACAAACACTGCAATAAACTTTCCCACACAGATTATTTTGCTGTTGTTGTTGTTTTATAAACATATATTTCATTTCTTTTGGGTAAATATCCAGGGGCAGAATTCCAGGTCAAATCAGAAGTGTTTATAAGAAATTACCAAACTTGTTAGGAAAATTGGACAGCCACATGCAGATGAATGAGACTGGACCATTTCCTTATAACACACACAAAAATAGACTCAAAATGGATGAAAGACCTAAATGTGAGACAGGAGTCCATCAAAATCCTAGAGGAGAACACAGGCAGCAACCTCTTCGACCCCAGCCACAGCAACTTCTTCCTAGAAATATCTCCAAAGGCAAGGGAAGCAAGGGCAAAAATGAACTATTGGGACTTCATCAAGATAAAAAGATTTTGCACAGCAAAGGAAACAGTCAACAAAACCAAAAGACAGCCAACAAAATGGGAGAAGATATTTGCAAATGACATATCAGATAAAGGGCTAGTATCCAAAATCTATAAAGAACTTATCAAACTCAACACCCAAAGAACAAATAATCCAATCAAGAAATCCAATCAAGAAGACATGAACAGACATTTTTCCAAAGAAGACATCCAAATGGCCAACAGACACATGAAAAAGTGCTCAACATCACTCAGCATCAGGGAAATCCAAATCAAACCCTCAATGAGATACCACCTCACACCAGTCAGAATGGCTAAAATTAACAAGTCAGGAAACCACAGATGTTGGCGAGGATGTGGAGAAGGGGAACCCTCCTACACTGTGGGTGGGAATGCAAGCAGGTGCAGTCACTCTGAAAAACAGTATGGAAGTTCCTCAAAAAGTTGAAAATAGAGCTACCGTATGACTCAGCAATTGTACTACTGGGTATTTACCCCAAAACACAAATGTAGTGATCCGAAGGGGTACGTGCACCCCAATGTTTATAGCAGCAATGTCCACAATAGCCAAATTATGGAAAGAGCCAAGATGTCCATCAACTGATGAATGGATAAAGAAGAAGTGGTATATATATACAATGGAATATTATGCAGCCATCAAAAAAAATGAAATCTTGCCATTTGCAATGACGTGGATGGAACTAGAGGGTATTATGCTAAGTGAAATAAGTCAATCAGAGAAAGGCATGTATCATATGATCTCACTGATATGAGGAATTCTTAATCTCAGGAAACAAACTGAGGGTTGCTGGAGTGGTGGGGGTGGGAGGGATGGGGTGGCTGGGTGATAGACATTGGGGAGGGTACGTGCTATGGTGAGCACTGTGAATTGTGCAAGACTGTTGAATCACAGACCTGTACCTCTGAAACAAATAATACATTATATGCTAAAAAAAAAGAAGATAGTAGGAAGGGAAAATTGAAGGGGGGGAAATCAGAGGGGGAGACAAACCATGAGAGACTATGGACTCTGAGAAACAAACTGAGGGTTCTAGAGGGGAGGGGAGTGGGAGGATGGGATAGCCTGGTGATGGGTATTAAAGAGCGCATGTACTGAAAAGAGCACTGGGTATTATATGCAAACAATGAATCATGGAACACTACATCAAAAACTAATGATGTAATGTATGACAATTAACATAACATAATAAAATCAAATTAAAAAAAAAAGAAATTACCAAACTGATTTCTAAAATGTCTATACCATTTTGCATTTCCACTATTAATGCCTAAACATTCCAATTCCTTCACATTCTTGCCAGTATTTGGTATTCTCAATTGTTTCTATTCTTTTAGAGTTTCATAATTTTTAATATTTATAATTTTTAAAAAGTTTATAATTTTAAGTTCGATATTTATGTTTATCACCCATTTCAAGTTAATTAATCTTTGTGTGGTTCAAGGTGGAATTGAGAGGGGTTTTGCTTAAGAATATCCAAGAGTTTCAGCCCTACTTGCCTAATTGACTATCCTTTCCCCATTGAACCGTGTTCATGTTCCTAGTGAAATTCAGTTAACCATATATGTGTAAGTCTATCTCTGGGCTCTTTATTATTATTTTACAGGTTATCTTTAAGCCAACACCAAACTGTGGCAGATTAAAAAGAATAATTAGTAATGATATACACATATATATACAACAATTATATATAATTATATAAGCATTTAAGTTATTTTGTTCATTTAATACTTATATAGTTTATAATGTTCATATAATTATACATAATAATTATACATATGCCAAGAATAATATAAATCCATTTAAACATACATGGAGTATTTATAATTGTATTTTTAGTAGGCCACAAAGAAATTCTTTTAAAAATTTTCAAACCCTTGATAGCAGACAAAGCACCTTCTGTGATTAGTGATCAAAAATAAGAAAAATTGAAACTTAGAGGGCTAAAAATTTGAATCAGGAAGCTAGGGAAAAAGAAAACACACACACACACACACAGATGAAGCCTAAAGTACATAGATGAGAAAACATAGTAAAGATGAAAGCATAAATTAATAAAATACAATTGTATAATATTTCTTATATTATTACAGAGAATCAGAAAAGGGGAATGTGTGTGGCTAATTTTATGAGACCAATAAAACTATAATATCATATTCTCTAAAAATGCACATTTAGGTAATAAAAATACAACAACATTGGCCGGAAAGGATTTCAAATGTATCAAATTTTATCATGGTGGTTACTCTGGGAGAGACAGGGAGAGAGGTAAATGATACTGGGCTGGAGAACAAAAGAGATTTTGAATTTATCTATAGTGATCTTTTTCTTTAATTAAAAAATATGAGTATGTGTTTGTGTGTGCATGAATCATTGATATTTATTAATATCATTCTAAGCATTTTCTGTGATTTTAAATATTTTGAAGTAAAACGGGAACTTTTGATGTTGTTTTAAGATCAAAGTAAGCCAGTAAATGCAAAACTTGTCATAAAATTATAAAGCACTAAATACTAGTAAGACATACAACCCTTATTTAAACAAAGTTTTAGGCAAGATCATGTACCCATTTCCCATGAGGTATTGTTTGATAAATGAATGTAGTTCCAAAATTTTTTGATCCTTTCACTCTTTATCATGTAATTGATAATTCTTAAGTGAATAACCAGTGACCAACTTACAAGTGCCCAGAAAATATGACAATAACAAAGTAAGGGACCAGACGGAGGTGGGAGTGGGAATGTGGAGGTATGCATGCCTTGCCAATGTTCCACTCCAGGCTTAGCTCACTGTCGACACTCAGTAAATGTTAAACAACAACAATAATAACGGGTACCATCTGCATGCCAAATTTAGAGTGGTAGAAACATCCAGGATTGACAGCCCTAAAGGCCAGACTTCCCTTACTGATCATTCCCAACATGTACAGCATTTTTCTTAGCTCAGTTAATAGCATAAATAGTCTCTCACTCAGGAAAAAAAGACACTATTATCTTTAACTCTATCCTTTCCATCATCACTAAGGAACCCTTCCAGAAACGTAACTGTCTCCAGTCTGCCTCTTCTAACACAAACTTAACCTTACTGTCAGTTGTTTACATTAAAAAACATCAAGTCTAGTTATATTAATTACTTCCTTAGAAAACCACTGATCACGCTTCATTGCCTAAGAGAAGAAAATCTTAATATTTTAACTTGTATCTAAGACTTCTTAATGTATTGCTTCAACTCATATTTCCAATGTAATAGCATGCTACCTCACTTGAAAACCTCCTGCATCCTGCGTGCAACACACATGAGGCTAATTGACATTTCCCAAATAAAACATTCCATGCATTTGTAAGTACCCACACTCTTTCCTCGTCATGAAATTATCTTCTCCTTATCTCTCTGTCTGTTGGATTCTTACTTATTCTTCAAAGGTCAATTTAAAGTCTTTTCCTCTGTGAGGGTATCACTGATCCTCCCAGGAGAATCTAATTTTTCTCTTTCATTTCCTTTTTAACACATCATTTGTTTCTTTCACACCATATTATAGTCTACCTTACCTTAATGATTATAGCTAAAATTTATTAAACACTAGGCATCAGGCATTCTTCTAAGTTCTTTTTGTTATTACATTAATATTATTATAATATTATATATTAATTCACATAATCTTCACAACAACCCAAGAAGAGTATTATTCGCCATTCTACACACTAGAGAACTAAGGTATAGAGAAATCCACTAATTTGACCACGGCTAATGACATAGCTGGGATCTGAACCTGAGTGCCTGCTCCTAACCACTGGACTAGTGGTGAGCTACCTGTCTTGCTACTGGATTCTAAGTTACTTGAGAGTGGTGATTGCCTTATCATCAGTTCACCAGTTTCTACCTTGATCCTATTCCCCACTCCACGTAAACATCCAATTCCTCATAGCACCTAACAGGGCTTCATATAGCTAGTAAATAAGTTAAGCTATTGAAAGTAAAAAAAGAAAAAAAAGTTTCAATCGGTATCATTTGAAGACCGTTATTATTATTATTTTTATAGTAGTCCCCCCTTATTCATGGGGGGTATATTCCAAGACTCTCCCAATGAATGACTTGAAACTGTAGATAGTACAAACCCAATATAAACTATGTTTTTTTTTTCCTTACTAGATACTATGATAAAGTTTAATTTATAAATTAAAACAGTAAGAGATTAACAATAACTAATGACAAAATAGAACAATTATAACAACATATTATAATAAAAGTTCTGTGAATGTGGTCTCTCTCCCTCTCAAAATACCTTATTGTACTGTACCTACCCTTCTTGTGATGATGTGAGATGACACAGTGCTTATGTGATGACATGAAGTGAGGTGAGTGACATAGGCACTGTGATGTAGCATTAGGTTACTATTGACCTTTTGATGATAATTTCAGACAACAGTCGACCATGGATAACTAACACTGTGGAAAGCAAAACTGTGGGTAAGAAGGGACTACTGTGTTCAACTAATATTATCTCAACAAAGAAAAATTAAGACATCTCTCATGTCTTCTATCTTTTCCCTTCCAGGAATGGAGACCAAATAGGTCTTGGAGTTCTTTAGTTTTAGGTTATCTTCTCCTCAAGGAGTAATTAATAACTATTTTGTGTTTCATGCCTTCAAACTGGAGGTGTAGCTCTGAAGACATTTTCAACATACATAAGCAGTGTTTTGGAAGAGTTAGACCTTTGAGGGAATTAGATCAAGTTATCCACCAGGAAATCCTAGACTGTACAAAAGGAGAACGTCATGAATTGAATGTTTGTGTCCAACCCTCCAAAATTTATACATTAAAGTCTTAACCCCATTGTGATGGTATTAAGAGGTGGAGCCTTTGGGAGGTAATTAGTTCATGAAAGCAGATACCTCATGAATATGATTATTGATTTTATAAGAAGAGACAGGAAAGTTTGTTCCCTCTCTCTCTGCTCTGCAACAAATGAGGAGGTGGCCATCTGCAAACCAGGAAACATGCCCTCACCAGACACTGGATCAGCCAGCACCTTGATCTTGAACTTCTCAGCTTCCAAAACTGTGAGAAATAAATGTTTATTGTTCAAGCTACCCAGTCCATGGCGGTTTGATATAGCAGTTGAAGTTGACTAAGAAATATGCGATCTGGAATCTGGCTAGGTATAGTCTCTTAGGAAATAGATGGAAAATAGCCATGTGGGTTCCTTCAAAGGCTATGCTCAAAGGACTTCAGCACTGGGGAAGGTTGAGAACCTTGCTATTCTATGAAGACATCAACCATCAAAGTCGTCTTTCATAACACAATGACTGAGAAACCAAGGGAAACAATACTGATGGAAATAACCAGACTCTTAAGACTTCTCCACATGAACACACTTGTTAGGACCGTGTAAGTTCCAAAGGGGGTAAGAGTCCATTAAAAATTGATAATCAAGTTATTACCAATCTTAACAAGTTGGGAGTATATAAGAAATTATCATTTGATTTAGAAAAATAAGGAAATGCTGTAGAACATTTAATGCCTATTAGAGTTAATGAGTGAATTGATGAATCAAACCACAGTTTGGAAATCATTTATAAAATACTTAAACGTTTATAGAGAACAGACAACATTTTTGTCTTGTTTGGAGGTTTTTTTGTTTGTGTTTTTATTAATCTTGAAATCTATTGGTAGATTAATAATAGTGTCAATATGGTTAAATCCATCAAAACATTGATGAAGTCACATAATTTTATATAGTAAGAAATTATAAAAAAGTTGAGTATCTTCTCTTTTCTAAAAGAGTTAATCACAGACAAAAAAAACAGAAGGATTTACAAATTATTTTTAAATATCTGTACTTGACTAAATCCTAGTCTTGTTAATTCCTCCTATAGTAATAACATCATAGGAGTAAAAAGCTATATATTAAAAGATGTCTATCACAGCATTATTTATAAAGTCAAAAGTTGGTAACCAAAATTATATAATTCATTCAAATCAGGACATGATTTAGAGAGAAAGATGTCACTAAAAATAAATAAGTACTTATTGATCTGTAACAGTTATATATTAGGACTATCTCTAGAAAACTAGAAGCTATGGTTATAGCAACAATGAATTTAGTTAGGTAAATACTTATTAGAAATATAGGCTATGAAGACTATGTTTAAAATTCATATTCAATTCAACTCAATAAATCTGTATTACATAGTGGGCATATAGCAGTGAAAAAGACAGATGCTATCCCTGTCCTTAGGGAGCTGAAATTTTATTGGCTTATGAAACTATATCTATAGTGTGATTTTACAATGCAAACATTGTTAGGATATGTACTAATAATTAAAAATAAAAAAAGGAAAAAAAGACCTAGTGCCTGACTCTTAAGGTAGTGACTAGAATTTGGGGTGATTTTTTTTCCACTTTTTATTAGTGTTAGTTCTACAATATTGTTTAAGCAACACATTTAGAAAAAATAAATGATGACTAACGATTATTCAAACCATTGGCATTAAGTTTTTTAGCTCTATTATGTAACAGGTATCATGGTAAATGCTTTATGAATACTTCCTATAATCCTTCTAATAACTGCATAATAAACTTGAGGTTCAGAGGAATTAAATCATTTGCCTAAGATCAAATATACAATAAATGTCTAAACCCAGCATCAAATGGCTGATTCCAAAAGCTCTGCTCTTAATCATTATTGCTCACCTGCTGGAGAAGGCCCTGTCTTCCCTGTGGATGTTCTACACCTCACTTAATAGCCTGTTGGTTCCATGCTAACATTAAATACTCAAAATAACAACCCTAAATCTGGCTGTGACCCAATGCAAAGTCTCCCAGGAGATTGCTGGCCCCATATCAGAGATCCCAGATGGGAAATCCATACAAGCCTCCTTCCTAGGCCTACTTTGGCAGCATATATTTCAATCCCAGATGGAAATGACAAGTGAACAAAACCAAACTGAACAGCTCAAATAGGCAGGATTGATTTAAGTTCTGTAATTTTAAATTAAATTAAATTTTTACAAAGTTAAAATCAGGAGATAGATAATTGATTAGAATTTTTTTCATGTTTTCTCTTAATTATAAAATGTAGTGCTCTAAATCATAGTGACTAACTGGAAAAATAAATATGCATTTGCAATACATTTTACCCCTTTGACAAGCTACTTTTATGGGTTTTCTCTTCAGTCTTTGTGTTTTCCTCATGTTTTTTATTCCTATTTCACCTAACCATATTTTATACACCAGACATGCATCATTTAATAAGAAAGCAAAGGTTTCTTCCTTCTCAATAATGGAATAAACCCAAATGTCAACAGAAATAAGATTTTCTATTTATAACTTAACCTTAGCTGTAGAGGTTAGGTTCACTCTCAGCCCATCCTGCTGCCCAAACTAATATTCCCAAGGATGCAGTATTAATATCAGCACCTAGTAAATGCCCTGCCTTCTGCCAGTGGAAAAGACATACTTTTTAGTGTAGAAATATTCTAGGCTAAATCATTATTCCATCAGTCATCTAGCTGTGTAACTTTGGACAATTTCTATAATCTCTCTGACTTTTAATGTCAGTGAGTAAGGGGACTAAAGGTAAAGATGGTTTAGTGGTTAAAGGTCAGTTTATAAATGAATTCGTCTCCTAAACACCAATATCTCAGATTTTATTCTGCAGGACAAATGTTATTTCTATGGGAGGCTTTATTTTTCTTCTATAAGCCCTGACATTAATGGCTGTGTCTAAGTGATGTGTTGTGTCTCTGAAGATGATGTGAAAGTCTTTATTTTACTACCATGAGCTTTTGGTGTCTGTGCCTGTGGACTATATTCTTTTTTAGTGACTGCCCACTTTGATACTGAATGATCCTCTTTGCTTCAAAGAAGTCTCACTTGAAGTTTACATTTTATCAAAAGAAAAATGCACAACTGCTGAACAGAAACAAATATATAATATAAAGTGAAATTAAAAATTTCCTCTTCACCTCATGAGGCTCCACCAAAAATGCAGGATGTCCCACTAGTCTTAGTGCAGGTCCATATAACCATTTCATGTACGTGTTAGAGATCATGTGTGAATGCATACGGAGAATGGAAGCCAAAAATTACTGAGTAGAAAATGGAAGAGGTTATCATTCACACTTTAAGAAAATTCATGCAAGGCTACCTTTAAGACAAATTTCTTAATGTATGCAAAAGATGTACTATTGTTAGTAAAATACTTTAAAGTATTCCTTCCTCCCCTATACCCCATATTGTTACAGAAAGGTTAGAAGCATCTTATAATAAAGGACACATGACACGGTAAAGCTAAATATTAAAATAATCTGGGGGAAGGGGCTGACGCTAGGGAAAGAATACAGTTATTGAAAAAAATTAACAATAGTTACTATAATTAAGCATTGAATTGAGCTCACAAACATTTTTATGGGGAAGATATAGAATTACATTTGTGTCAAGATTTCCATTGAAATGATAATGTCTGACACTTTCTTATTGCTTCAGGAAAATTAATAACTTTTTCTGGATTTTAATTGTGGAAGAAAAGTCCTATCCAGCTCTCTGAGGAAGAAAGTTGGAGGAAAGAGACAAGTATCTGGGCAGTGAGAAAGAGAGACAGCCAGACCTGGAGGGAGAGTTGGGTTACACTGTCTATAGAGTTATAGAAGTGCCAGAGCACTTATGGGTGACAGGAGCTTGTTCTCTACTCCCACAGAGAGAACTGGCTGGATAACTGGGGGAAGGTCAGGCCAACCCACATGCAGGATGGCTTTTCAGTACAACTCCTTCAGAGTGCCAGTAATTGTGCCTCTTGGCTTAGCTTCAGAGGAAGGAAAAAAAAAAAAAAGCAAAGGATTAGCATTCACAGTAGCATTTTATAGGGTAAGAAGCACAGCATGGTGACTGCAACAGCAAGAGGACTAAATAGTTTCCCATTATCTTGACATCAAGTAAGTTTGAGAGCCACCATAATGAGTAATATTGGATATTCTCTTAGGTTGGGAGATAGCGTCTCAAGCTAGGTTTAAGTTAATCTAGGGGAAAAAAACGTAAATGTGGTGATTCTCACACACAAGTTTTATAGAATAAATTCATACATGCTACATGTAAAATGAGTTATATCGTCATAAGATTTTCCTACTGAAAAAGCCACATATGTGATCCACCAAAATGTTAAATCTCTACCATCTGCAGATCTGTTTAAATACTTTTGAAAACAAGCTGCTTTGAAAGATTTACAAAGTAAAAGCTTTAAGCAGAAATCTTATTTTCAAAGATGAAGTATTTTCTGTTTGAATATTCAGCAAATGATGTGATGTAGGGAAAAAATTTAGGAGAGTATGGACATTAATGTAAATATCAACTGCTTTTTCAGGTGGGTGTATGGATAATCTTTGCTGCATGGCAAAGTATTTGCCCACCCACCCAACTATGGGGATTAAATCCCATCTTACTTTCCGTTAAACAAATTCTCAGACCACTTTTCTTCAATCTTTATGCAGATGTCAAGACAGTCTGGTGCTAGACATCTAAATGGAAAAGATATGAATTCCAAAATCTTTCAGCTAGTACTTTTGTATAATTTTTCATTAATATTAATTATCTCTGTTCAGCAGGAAAACTGGTAGTAAAAAGATTAATGATCAATTTTTGGACAAACCAAAAGTCTCCAGATTTTTGGCAATACCGAAGAGATGTAAATATTTAAGTAAACACATTTTGAGTGTGCTACGTGTGAAATATTCACCTAAACATTATTTATACATTTTTATTGTATAATTAGAAACAAATCCCACAACCAATATTTGTGCTCTTGAGACCTGTAAAAGATAATTCTTCATGTACTGTTTCAAAGTTTCTTACCCTCATTTGTCTTTTGTTTGTGTTGTCTGCTATGGATACCAGCTTTGCATGAATTATGATAGCACTGTTCCATCTCTCTGTGCCATGCATCTCTTGTTTCCTTTCCTATGATTCTCCTGTTGACTGAAATGCCTGGGAAGCAATGGCATCCAACTAAGCATCCATGAAATGCAATTGAGAATTACCCAACCTTTGGTGAAATATTGATGAATGGGCAACAGGAACTAGTGAGTAATTCTCCTCCCCCACCATCCCTAAGATAGGCTGTCTAGGGATGCAGTTTATGCAGCTTATTGGTGGCTGAGATGTCAGCAATCAATTACATTTTGCATCATCCAAATCAATAACATGTCCTGGTAATTGGCTTTTTCTTTTTTCTGCTTCATTCACCTTTCCTCTCAAACCTGCTCTCTGGTATTGCACTTCCCTGTAACACAGTCTCAGATAAACACTTTAGCTCAGGCTCTGCTTTCTGTAGAACCCAGAAATAAGACTCTTTATATATTCCTCTGCCAATTTATTATTCAATTTTTATATATTACTAAAATGCAAAATGTATTTTCAATCTATCTTTAATTTTTTAAAAATGCTGTATAGTCAAATTACTTTGTAAAGTAAATGATAAATTATAATTACAGAAGAAATGCATTATCTCTTTTTATTGTCAATTTATTCATACATAATTATGATGTGGGTTTCTATAAATGAGGATTGTTTTTAAAAGTGCATAATTTTTATAAAAGCATTCAGTGCAAAAAAAAAAAAAAACAAGACTTAAGATAAAATATTACAGAATGGAAAATAAGTAGACAGGTAATTGCTTGTATTAGGTGTTTTGGGGAGTCCCAGTCCAAAATGGTGACAAAGGAGGCTCCTGAATTCACCTCCTGCCCTGGACACAAGAAATCTACAGTTACACATACACGTACATAGTGTTACACATGGAGCAAGTCACTTTAAAAGAATCCAGAAACTAGCTAAGTGACTTCTACACATCAGACAAATAAGAAACTACTCAAAACAAAATGGGTAGGAAAGGTTGAGACACACTGTCTTAGGCTCCTGAGGACTCACTATGGCTATCTCCCCAGGGCTCAGTGCAGAGGCTACAGACAGAAACTCCAACTCCCACTCTTTTCCTGAAAGAGGCCTTATTTGCATACTTTAAAAGCTGCTGCCTAAGGGTCAGGCTTCTAATTTAGCACACCTCTAGGGGCTGACTTGGATCCTCCCTGGAAACCAGGGAAGCCAGCAGGCACCATCTCCATGTTATCCCTTTGGCCTGCTCCTGGTCACTGTTATCACCCAGGAAGGAGTTTGTGCACATGGCTAGCACTCTGGCTCATGTGGCTGCTACATATGTTGATTACCTGGCCCTGATGGCCAGTAGAATTTGTGTTCATGGGTGCCTCAAGGCCATAGTAAACAAAGAAACAGGGCAGTGGAATTCATCCAATCAGAGGATCAAGAAGAAAAAAAAATGAAAAAGAATAAAAATATCTTAAGAGAGTTATGGAACACTATCAAGTAGACAAATATTTGCATTATAGAGGTCCCAGAAGGAGAAGAGAAACAGTAAGGGGCAGAAAGATTATTCAAAGGAGTAATGGCTGAAAATTTCCCTGCACTAGGGAAAGAAACAGACATCCAGATCCAGGAAGCCCAGAGAGTTCCAAATAAAGTTAATCTAAAGAGACCCACACCATGGACATTATAATTAAATTGTCAAAAGTTAAAGACAAAGAGAGAATCTTAAAATGAAAAGAAAAACAA
Source organism: Phoca vitulina (assembly GCF_004348235.1). Classification (NCBI taxonomy): domain Eukaryota; kingdom Metazoa; phylum Chordata; class Mammalia; order Carnivora; family Phocidae; genus Phoca; species Phoca vitulina. Next base: position 53,343,191 of record NW_022589711.1, read on the forward strand.
CTTGTTACAAACAAGTGAATAGAATGGCTATTCTTGTCTAAAAGGACAAGAAATAACAAGCGTTGGCAAGAAGTGGAGAAAAGAGAAATTCAGGTAGGGGAGGAGGAGCAAGATGGCAAAGGAGGAGGAGACCTGGATTTCATCTGGTCCCAGGAATTCAGCTGGATAGGGATCAAACCATTCTGAACACCTACAAACTCAACAGGAGATTGAAGAAAAGAATAGCAGCAACTCTCTGAACAGAAAAGTGACCACTTTCTGGAAGGTAGGTTGTGTGGAGAAGTTATCTGAGGCAATATTCAGGAGGATAAATGGCAGGGGAGGGGGCCTCCATTGGCTGCTTCTGGCAAGTGATAGAGCCACGGAGCACAAAATCGGAACTTTTAGAAGTCGGCTGTGCTGAGGGACATCGCTCCAGTGGCTAAGCGGGTGGTGGAACACTTGCTGGGACAGTGTGGCCTCAGGACCCTTGGGGTCACAGAAGGACTGGGGGTGCCTGAGTGTGGCAAAACTCCCAGGTATCAGAGTGGGGAAGCCGGCTGCAGAGACAGAGCCGAGGAGTGGGCTCTCAGTTTGGGGTTGCCATAGACCGTGATCCGCGGCAGAGTCCAGCCCCTGCTCCTCCAGCAGGGACACAACAAGCAGCAGATCTGGGGAGACTCCCCTTCCTCCCCCAGAAGGAGCGGCACGGGAGCACACCGCAGGGATCTGCTGGGTTTGGGGACTCCACACGGGGCCGTGTGCCAGAGATAGAAATGCTTGGTCACAGGCGGGGTGAGCACGGAGTGCGGTTGGAGACCAGGGAGAAGGGAGTGAGTGACAGCTTTTCTCTGGGGGCTCACTGAGGAGTGAGGCCTTGAGTTCTCGGCTCCTCCGGGGCGGAGATTGGGAGGCCGCCATTTTCACTCTCATCCTCCAAAGCTGTACGGAAGGCTTGCAGGGAACAAAATCTCCCTAGAGCAAACCCGAGCAGATTACTTAGCCGGAACCCGGCAAGGGGGGGCAATTCTGCCTCCAGCAAAGACATTTGGGAACCACAGCAACAGGCCCCTCCCCCAGAAGGTCAGCAAGAACAGCCAGCCAAGACCAAGTTTACTGATCAATAAGAATGGCAGAATGCCAGCGCTGGGGGAATACTGCACATAGAATTCATGGCTTTTTCCCCCATGATTCTTTAGTCTTTCTAAGTTAATTTTTTTTAACTTTCATTTTTTTTTTAATTTTTCTTTTTCCCTTTTTTAACCAACATCTTATCAATCCCTTTTTTAAAAAATCTTTTTTATTTTCATTTTTAGAGTCATATACTATCCCTTCATAGTAGTTACCCTTATTTTTGGTATATATATATATAAGTTGTTCTCTCTTTAAAATTTTGGGATACAGTTTCTTCTAACAGATCAAAATATACCCTAAATCCTAGTGTATGGCTTTGTTCTAGTCTCCTGCCTGATGACATTCTCACCCATTTTTTTTTTTAAATCCTCTTCTTTCTTTTTTCAACTAACTTCTTATCAATTCCTTTTATAAAATCTTTTATAATTTTCATCTTTACAGTCATATTCCATCCCTTCATCGTATTAACCCTTATTTTTGTACATATATGTTTTTCTTTCTTTAAAATTTTGGGAGAAACTTTGTTCTAACAGACCAAAATACACCCAAAATCTAGTGTGTGGCACTGATCTATGCACCAGTCTGATCATATTTGATCATATTCTGGTTTGTTTTGTTTTGTTTTGTTTTTGTTTCTTTTTATCTTTATCTTTTTCTTTTTTTTCTATTTTCTTTCTTTCCCTTTTTTTTCCCCTGGTTTCAGGTCTTTTCTGATTTGTTTAGTGTATATTTTCTGGGGACATTGTTACCGTCTTAGCATTTTGTTCTCTCATTCATCTCTTCTCCTCTGGACAAAATGACAAGACAGAAAAAAATCACCTCAACAAAAATAACAAGAGGCAGTACTGACTGCCAGGGACCTAATCAATATGGACATTAGTAAGATGTCAGGTTAGAGTTCGGAATGATGATTTTAAAGATAATAGCTGGAGGTACAATCAAAAATGGATGCTCTAACTGCTAAGATAAATGAGGCAGAAGAGAGAATTAGTGATATAGAAGACCAAATGATGGAAAAGAAAGAAGCTGAGAAAAAGAGACATAAACAACTACTGGATCACGAGGGCAGAATTCGAGAGATAAGTGATACTGTAAGACGAAACAACATCAGAATAATTGGGATCCCAGAAGAATAAAAAGAGAGAGGGGGGCAGAAGGTATCTTGGAGCAAATTATAGCAGAGAACTTCCCTAATTTGGGGAAGGAAACAGGCATCAAAATCCAGGAGGCACAGAGAACCCCTCTCAAAATCAATAAAAATAGGTCAACACCCCGACATCTAATACTAAAACTTAAGAGTCTTAGAGACAAAAAGAAAATCATGAAAGCAGCTCAGGACAAGATATATGTAACCTACAATGATAGAAACATTAGATTGGCAACAGACCTATCCACAGAGACCTGGCAGGTCAGAAAGGACTGGCATGATATATTCAGAGCACTAAGTGAGAAAAATATGCAGCCAAGAATACTATACCCAGCTAGGCTGTCATTGAAAATAGAAGGAGAGATAAAAAGCTTCCAGGATGAACAAAAACTAAAGGAATTTGCAAACACGAAACCAGCCCTACAAGAAATCTTGAAAGGGGTCCTCTAAGCAAAGAAAGAGCCTAAAAGCAACATAGACCAGAAAGGAACACAGACAATACACAGTAATAGTCACCTTACAGGCAATACAGTGGCACTAAATTCCTATCTTTCAATAGTTACCCTGAATGTAAATGGGCTAAATGCCCCAATCAAAAGACACAGGCTATCAGATTGGATAAAAAAACAAGACCTATCAATATGCTGTCTCAAGAGACTCATTTTAGACCCAAAGACACCCCCAGATTGAAAGTGAAGGGTTGGAAAACCATTTACCATGCTAATGGACACCAAAAGAAAGCTGGGGTGGCAATCCTTATATCAGACAAATTAGATTTTAAACCAAACACTGTAATAAGAGATGAAGAAGGACACTATATCCTACTTAAAGGGTGTATCCAACAAGAAGATCTAACAATTGTAAATATCTATGCCCCAAACATGGGAGCAGCCAATTATATAAGCCAATTAATTACAAAAGCAAAGAAACACATCGACAACAATACAATAATAGTGGGGGACTTAAACACCCCTCTCATTGAAATGGACAGATCATCTAAGCAAAAGATCAACAAGGAAATAAAGACTTTAAATGACACACTGGACCAAAGGGACTTCACAGATAATATTCAGCACATTCCATCCCAAAGCAACAGAATACACATTCTTCTCTAGTGCCCATGGAACATTCTCCAGAATAGATCACATCCTAGGTCACAAATCAGGTCTCAACCAGTACCAAAAGATTGGGATCATTCCCTGCCTATTTTCAGACCACAATGCTTTGAAACTAGAACTCAATCACAAGAGGAAAGTTGGAAAGAACTCAAACAGATGGAGGCTAAAGAGCATCCTACTAAAGAATGAATGGGTCAACCAGGAAATTAAAGAAGAATTAAAAAAATTCATGGAAACCAATGAAAATGAAAACACAACTGTTCAAAATCTTTGGGATGCAGCAACGGCAGTACTAAGAGGAAGGTATATAGCAATACAAGCCTTTCTCAAGAAACAAGAAAGGTCTCAAGTACACAACCTAACCCTACACCTAAAGGAGCTGGAGAAAGAACAGCAAATAAAAGCCTAAACCCAGCAGGAGAAGAGAAATAATAAAGATCAGAGCAGAAATCAATGAAATAGAAACCAAAAGAACAGTAGAACAGATCAACAAAACTAGGAGCTGGTTCTTTGAACGAATTAACAAGATTGATAAACCCGTGCCCAGACTTATCAAAAAGAAAAGAGAAATGACCCAAATCAACAAAACCATGAATGAAAGAGGAGAGATCACAACCAACACCAAAGAAATACAAACAATTATAAGAACATATTATGAGCAACTCTATGCCAGCAAATTAGATAACCTGGAAGAAATGGATGCATTCCTAGAGTTGTATCAACTACCAAGACCGAACCAGGAAGAAATAGAAAACCTGAACAGACCTATAACCACTAAGGAAATTGAAGCAGTCATCAAAAATCTCCCAACCAACAAGAGCCCAGGGCCAGATGGCTTCCCAGGGGAATTCTACCAAACATTTAAAGAAGAATTAATACGTATCCTTCTGAAACTGTTCCAAAAAGTAGAAATGGAAGGAAAACTTCCAAACTTGTTTTATGAGGCCACCCTTACCTTGATCCCAAAACCAGACAAAGACCCCATCAAAAAGGAGAATTACGGACCAATATCCTTGATGAACATGGATGCAAAAATTCTCACCAAAATACTAGCCAATAGGATCCAACAGTACATTAAAAGGATTAATCACCACGACCAAGTGGGATTTATCCCAGGGCTGCAAGGTTGGTTCAACATCCGCACATCAATCAATGTGATACAATACACTAATAAAAGAAAGAACAACAACCATATGATCATCTTAGTAGATGCAGAAAAAGCATTTGACAAAGTACAGCATCCTTTCTTGATCAAAACTCTTCAGAGTATAGGGATAGAGGGTACATACCTCAATAGCATAAAAGCCATCTATGAAAAACCCACAGTGAATATCATTCTCAATGGGGAAAAACTGAGAGCTTTCCCCCTAAGGTCAGGAACATGGCAGGGATGTCCATTATTACCACTGCTATTCAACATAATATTAGAAGTCCTAGCCACAGCAATCAGACAACAAGAAGAAATCAAAGGTATCCAAATCAGCAAAGAAGAAGTCAAACTCTCACTGTTTGCAGATGATATGACACTTTATGTGGAAAACCCTAAAGACTCTACCCCAAAACTGCTAGAACTCATACAGGAAATCAGTAAAGTGACAGGATATAAAATCAATGCACAGAAATCAGTGGCATTCCTATACACCAACAACAAGGCAGAAGAAAGAGAAATTAAGGAGTCGATCCCATTTACAACTGCACCCAAAACCATAAGATACCTAGGAATAAATCTAACCAAAGAGGCAAAGAAACTATACTCAGAAAACTATAAAATACTCATGAAAGAAATTGAGGAAGACACCGAGAAATGGAAAAATGTTCCATGTTCATGGATTGGAAGAACAAATATTGTGAAGATGTCAATGCTACCTAGGGCAATCTACATATTCAATGCCATCCCCATCAAAATACCATCCACTTTTTTCAAAGAAATAGAACAAATAATCCTAAGATTTGTATGGAACCAGAAATGACCCCAAATAACCAGAAGAATGCTGAAAAAGAAAAGCAAAGTTGGCGGCATCACAATTCCGGACTTCCAGCTCTATTACAAAGCTGTCATCATCAAGACAGTATGGTATTGGCACAAAAACAGACACATAGATCAATGGAACAGAATAGAGAGCCCAGAAATGGACCCTCAACTCTATGGTCCACTAATCTTTGACAAAGCAGGAAAGAATGTCCAATGGAAAAAAGACAGTCTCTTCAACAAATGGTGTTGGGAAAATTGGACAGCCACATGCAGAAGAATGAAACTGGACCATTTCCTTACACCACACACAAAAATAGACTCCAAATGGTTGAAAGACCTAAATTTGAGACAGGAGTCCATCAAAATCCTAAAGGAGAACACAGTCAGCAATTTCTTCGACCTCAGGTGCAGCAACTTCTTCCTAGAAACATCGCCAAAGGCAAGGGAAGCAAGGGCAAAAATGAACTATTGGGACTTCATCAAGATAAAAAGCTTTTGCACAGCAAAATAAACAGTCAACAAAACCAAAAGACAACTGACAGAATGGGAGAAGATATTTGCAAATGACATATCAGATAAAGGGCTAGTATCCAAAATCTATAAAGAACTCATCAAACTCAACACCCAAAGAACAAATGATCCAATCAAGAAATGGGCAGAAGACATGAACAGACATTTTTCCAAAGAAGACATCCAAATGGCCAACAGACACATGAAAAAGTGCTCAATATCGCTCAGCATCAGAGAAATCCAAATCAAAACCTCAGTGAGGTATCACCTCACACTCGTCAGAATGGCTAAAATTAACAAGTCAGGAAACGACAGATGTTGGCAGGGATGCGGAGAAAGGGGAACCCTCCTACACTGTTGGTGGGAATGCAAGCTGGTGCAGCCACTCTGGAAAACAGTATGGAGGTTCCTCAAAAAGTTGAAAATAGAGCTACCATACAATCCAGCAATTGCACTACTGGGTATTTACCCCAACAATACAAATGTAGAGATCCGAAGGGGCACCTACACCCAATGTTTATAGCAGCAATTACCACAATAGCCAAACTGTGGAAAGAGCCAAGATGTCCATTAACGGATGAATGGATAAAGAAGGTGTGGTATATATAGACAATGGAATATTATGCAGCCATCAAAAGGAATGAAATCTTGCCATTTGCAATGACGTGGATGGAACTGGAGGGTGTTATGCTGAGAGAAATTAGTCAATCAGAGAAAGACATGTATCACATGACCTCACTGATATGAGGAAGTCATAATCTCAGAAAACAAACTGAGGGTTGCTGGAGTGATGGGGGTGGGAGGGATGGGGTGGCTGGGTGATAGACATTGGGGAGGGTATGTGCTATGGTGAGCACTGTGAATTGTGCAAGACTGTTGAATCAACGATCTGTACCTCTGAAAAAATAATACATTATATGTTAAAAAAAAAAAAAAGAAGAAGAAGATAGCAGGAGGGGAAGAATGAAGGGGGGGAAATCGGAGGGTGAGCTGAACCATGAGAGATGATGGACTCTAAAAAACCAACTGAGGGGGTGGGAGGATGGGTTAGCCTGGTGATGGGTATTAAAGAGGGCACGTTCTGCATGGAGCACTGGGTGTTATACGCAAACAATGAATCATGGAACACTATATCAAAAACTAATGATGTAATATATGCTGATTAACATAACATAATAATAAAAAAAGAAAATAAAATAAAAAAGAGAAACTTCATGTGGTGTTAGTAAGAGCATAAATTGGTACAGCCACTATGAAAAACAGTGTGGAGTTTTCTGAAAAATTAAAGATAAAACTACTATATAATCCATCAGTTCCACTTCTCAGTATATAACCATTAGAAATGAAAATAGGATATCAAAGAGATATCTACACTCTCATATTCATTGCAGCATTATGCACAATAGCCTAGATATGGAAACAATCTAATTATTTATCAATAGATGAATGGATAAAGAAGATACGGTATGGGTATACACACACATAATGGTGTGTGTATATAGATATAAAGTTATAAATATAATGTGTGTGTATGTGTATTAGATTATTCAGCCATGAGAAAGGAAATTTTGCCATTTAAAACAACATGGATGGCACTTGAAGGCATTACACTAAGTGAAATAAGCCAGACAGAGAAAGATAAATACTGTACGGCGTCATTTGTATATGTATTTTAAATGACATGCCTAGGTGTAGGGTTTTATTGTTACTGTTGTTTGGTGCAGCTTTGTGTTCTCTGAATTTTCTGGATCTGTGGCTTGTGGTCTGACATTAATCTGGGGGAAATTCTCATTCATTATTATTTCAGATATTTCTTCAGTCTTTTCTCTCTTTTCCTTCTGGTATTTTTATTACATGTATGTTATGCCTTTTGTAGCTGTCCCACAGTCCTTGAATATTCTAAGTCTGTTCTTTTATTTTTTGGTTTTTGAGGATTCTATTGATATATTTTCTAACTCAGAGAGTCCTTCCTCAGCTGGGTCCAGTCTACTAATAAGCCAAAGACATTCTTCATTTCTATTACAGTAGTTTTTATTTCTGGCATTTCTTTTTGATGTTTTCTTAGGATTTCTATCTTTCAGCTTACATTTCCCATCTGTTCCTTCCTGCTATCTTCTTTATCCATTAGAGTCCTTAGCATGTTAATCATTGTTGTCTTAAATCCTGGTCTGATCATTTCAACATCTCTGCCATTTTCAGTTCTGATGTTTGCTCTGTCTCTTCAAATTATGTTGTTTTGCCTTTTGGTATGCCTTGTAATTTTTTCTTGATAGCCAGATATAAGGTACTTAAGAAAAGGAACTGCTGTAAATAGGCCTTCAGTAATATGGTGGTGAGGTATGGGGATAGGGAAAACGTTTTATTGTCTTATTATTAAGTCTCAGTCTTGTAGTGAGCCTATGCCTCTGGACCGTGAAGTTCACAAATGTTTCTCAGTTTTCCCCCTCCTCCTTTAGGTGGGCCATAATAGCTAGAGTGGGCTGGAGTGGTATTTCCCTTTCACAGACAGTCAGGTTCTGATAATACTCCAGTTAACCGTTTTAAGTAGTCTCTGGTTAACTAGTTTCCTCTGCAGACAGGCCTTGTTAAGTAGCACAGAGAATTCTGATGTATTTCAAAATGGTTCCTTTCCCCCTCCCCTGCTGGTAACCCCATACTTACTGTGGGAACCTGATCTAGCTCCTGGAGATAAATCTCACAATATTACGAGAACTGCCCTATGACAGATCCCCCTGGAGTTTTTAACTTTCAGAGTTGTCTCTACTGAGCCTCCAGCAATTTGGCAATTACAGTTTAGGTTTCCCCACCCTGACACTGGTTCCCATAGTACTTTCCTCTTGAAAGTCTGCTCTAGTAAGCCATGATTCCCTATATTCTCCTGTGGGTATCTCCAATTCTGGCAGCAGCAGTATGCCCTCTGTCCTCCACTGTCTTATGGTTTCAAGAAGTGTCATTGATTTTTAAGTCTTTTCAGCTTTTTATTTGCTGTAATGGAGTGGTAATTTCCAAGGTCCTCACATGTGGAACTAGAAACCAGAAGTCTAGCTTTGCAATTTCTTACAAAACTAAACATATTCTTACCATGCAATCCAGCAGTTGTGCTCCTTGGTATTTACTCAAACTAGTTGAAGACATATGTCCACACAAAAACTACACACAGATGTTTATAGCAGATTTATTCATAATTGCCCAAACTTGCAAGCAACCAAGATATCCTTCAGTAGGTGAATGGATAAATAAACTGTGGTATATCTAGACAATGGAATGTTATTCAGTATTTTAAAAAGAGAGCTAGCAATCCATGAAAAGACACAGAGGAAGTTTAAATGCTAAGTCAAAGAAACCAATCTGAAAAGGCAGCCTACTGTAGATTTCAACTATAAGACATTCCGGAAAAGGCAAAACTATGGAGAGAGCAGAAAGATCCGTAGTTGCCAAAAATTAAGAGGAAAGGAGAGATGAATAGGTGGAGGATGAAAGATTTTAAGGGCTGTGGAAGTACTCTGTATAATGCTATAATGATGAGTACATGTCATTGTATATTTGTCAGAATCCATAGAATGTACAATACCAACAGTAAACTCTAATGTAAAATATGGACTTTCAATGACAATAATGTGTCAGTGTAGGTTAATTGATTGTAATTAATGGACCACTCCAGTAAGAGCAGTTTGATGGTGGCAAGGCTGTGCATGTGTTGGGGGGAGTAAATATATAGGCATTCACTGTGCTTTCTACTGAATTTTGCTGTGAAACTAAAACTTCTCTTTTTAAAAAGTCTACCTTTAAAAAAGAAAGAGAAGGATGACTCCGAAGGTGAAGCCAGGAGCCACAGAAGATTATTTCCAGGACTTGAAACTTCATGGAGTTGATCTGATTGGCTTTCAAAATTTCTTAGGACCAGTTATTCCTTTCTTCCTTTCATTTTCTTCCTTTTAGGATGGGAAAGTCTGTGACTGTTGTCCTAAGCCTGTCCCAATAATGTATTTTGAGAGCAGATAACTTGTTTTCTAGTTTCACATGTCCACAAATGGAATGGAATTTTGTCAGGATAAATAGATCATACCCAGAGTCTCAACTATACCTGACTTAGAATATTTTTTGTGTGTGGGATATGCAGAAAGCTTTAGAGGCCACAGGGCAGTCTGTGATAGCCTGAATAATGTTCACACTCTAATCACCAGAACCCATGAATATTATTTTATATGGCAAAAGAGACTTTCCAGATATAATGTAATTAATGATCTTGAGATAAACAGAATATCCTGGATTGTCTCTATGGGCCTGATATAATAAAAAGGGTCCTTATGAGAAAGATGTAGGGGGAATCAGAACCACAGAGGAGATCATATGGTAATGGAAGTAGAGTTTGGAGTAATGCATTTTGAAGATGGGGGAAGGGAACTGTGATGGCAAATTTTATGTCGGCTTGGCTAGGCTACTGTGCCCAGATGAGTGGTCAAATACCAGTCCAGATATTCCTAGGCAGGTATTTTTTAGATGTGATTAAGATTTAAATCAGTTAGACTTTGAGTAAAGCAGATCACCTTCCATAATCGAGGTAGTCCTCATCCAATCAGTTGAAGGTCTAAGAAAAAAGACTGAGATACGAAAGGGAGAAGGAATTCTGCCTCTAGACTGCCTTCAGACATAACATAACATCGACATTACATTGGGGTTTCAGCCTGGGATTTCAGCCTTTCAGCCTGCTCTGAAAATTTCAAACTCGCCAGCCTCCAGAATTTCAAGAGCCAATTCTTTAAAATAAATCTCCCTCTCTCTCTCTAGATATAGATATAGATAGATAAGATAGATAAGATAGATATAGACAGATATAGATAGATATAGATCTCCAGATCTTCCTTGACTTATGATGGGTTATATCCCAATAAACCTATCATAAGTTGAAAATATTGTAAGTTGAAAATGCATTTAATACATCTAGTTTACTGACTAACATAGCTTAGCCTAGTCTACCTTAAATGTGCTCAGGACACTTACATGAGCCTACAGTTGGGCAAAATCATCTAACACAAAGCCTATTTAATAATAAAATGTTGAATATCTCATGTAATTTATTGAATACTGTACTGAAAGTGAAATATAAAATGGATATAAGTGTATCAGTTGTTTATGATCAAGTGGCTGAATGGGAACTATAGCTCAATGCTGTAGCCCAGCAACACAAGAGAATGTTGTAATTCACATGCTAGCCCAGGAAAAGATCAAAATCAAAATTTGAAGTATGGTTTCTACTGAATGCATATCACACACCACTGTAAAGTTGAAAAATCCTAAGTCCAACCATCATTAGTCGGGGACCAATGATGTACATATATGATATATACATACACACTGAATCTGTTTCTCTGCAGAACTCTAATAAAGGGACATAAACCAAAATATGGGTGGCCTCTAGAAGCTGGAAAAGACAAAGAAATATATTCTTCTCTACAACTTCTAGAAGGAACTGGAGTTGGCTGTGTTGACACATTGAATTTAGTACAGTGAATCCAATTTTGTACTTCTGCTCACCAGAACTATAAAAGAATACATTCGTGTTATTTTAAGCCACCAACTTTGTGAGACTTTGTTAGAGCTGCCATAGGAAACTAATACAGAACCTTATCCCCAAAGTAAAATATTCCTGTTCTAACATATGTTCTTTTAGATAATACCTTCCCCCTTGTTTAAATGACAAGTGTAACTGACTCACTTTGTGTCTCACTTCACATTATTTCAGCCCTCCTTTTTACTTGTTTTTACAGTACCAACTTACTGTGTGCAAGTGTTATTCACAGCACCTCACATCAGCTGCATGGAATAACTTTTTTTTTTTCCTGAGCTTCACTATCACTGCACTGTGGGACAATGGCCAGAAAATTGTGAGCCATTCGGAAATGGAGAAAATCTCAAATTTTGAGGGGGTTAAACTCTATGTGGCTACTTTTAATCAATGAGGGCTGGGAGCCAGTGAATACTTCCTTTTTCTGAAATTCAGGGGTAATACACAAACATTTTCTACATGGTTCCTGCAAGGTATCTAGCAAGACAGATCTCTAGTTTTCCTCTGTGTTGATTAGTATGATAATTTACTCTTTTTTTTTTTTTTTTTTAAAGATTTTATTTATTTATTTGACAGAGAGAGAGATAGCGAGAGCAGGAACACAAGCAGGGGGAGTGGGAGAGGGAGAAGCAGGCTTCCCGCTGAGCAGGGAGCCCGATGTGGGACTCGATCCCAGGACCCTGGGATCATGACCTGAGCCGAAGGCAGACGCTTAACGACTGAGCCACCCAGGCGCCCTGATAATTTACTCTTAGACTGGCCTTCTTTCTTCCCTTTTATACCCTACCCACTCCCCTTCCTATTTCACAGGATCACTTTCAAAACTAAATTATCTGCATGGAGACCCATATTTCACACCTGTTTTTTGGGCAAACTGGCTTAAATTGGTTGGTAACAGAAAAGACCCTGGAAATCATACCTTCAGAACAGTTTTGTAAAGCTAGAACACTCAACAGATAGCTGTAAAGACTGTGTTGCTGGTGGTAAGTGAGCTGGTGATAACCCTTGCTTACTGTCACTAAGGATTTCACCAACAATAGATTGGAATAAGGTGCACGTAGAAGGTGAAGTTTTAACTTCTGAGGTAGTTCTAAGAGTTGACATTTAAATTATATAGGGTAGGGGCACCTCGGTGGCTCAGTTGGTTAAGCTTCTGCCTTCAGCTCTGGTCATGATCTCAGGGTCCTGGGATACAGACCCCGCCCCCAGAACCCCAGTGGGTTCTCTGGTCCGCAGGGAGACTGCTTCTGACCTCTCCCTCTGTCCTCCCCCCCACTCTCTCTTTCTCTCAAATAAATAAATAGAAGAAAATAAATTATATAGGGCAAAAGTAATTCTAAAGATGGCGATTTTGCTGTCTTTTATTTACAGCTTCAAAAGTTTTAAAAAATACAGTGATAGACTCAGGTAATGATACTTTGAAAATAAGAAAGCCTCCATGGCAACATTTAAAAAGACCCTCCTCTCCTACAGCTATAAGGCAGAGGCCCACGGTTTAATTATAAAGGTAGCACAGTTACAACTAATTCTATAAACTTGATAGGTCTTTTATGCCAAAAACAAGGTGCTAATAGAAAATGAATGAAATCTGAGGTCTGCAATGGGGACATTTGATTGAATGAGCTGAGGACCTTGAACCTCCAGATTCTTCTGGGTCCTCAGGCCCAGCAGAAACATTTCCTTTCCCTTGAAACAGAAAAGATGTCATCCCCCCAGAGTTTCTGCAAAGACACCAGGGGCAGTTGCCTTACAAGATCATGGGTTTTGATTTTGTTTTTTAAACCAAAAATGTCCACATTTTGGTGCCTCCACAATACTTAATATAGCCAACCTGAACGAGAGAATAAAGCCCCCATTTCACGAGGAAAAAGACAAGAGAGAGAAAGAGACACAGAGAGAGACAGACACACAGAGAGAATCATCAAGCAAATAAGATAAAATGCTAAATGATGAATCTGGGCAAAATTTATATGGATGTTCTTTGTACTATTCTAATTTCTGAAACTCTTTTAGGTTTGAAATTTTTTCCAAAAAAAAATTTTAAAAGTACATATTTTCCAAACTGCACTCAAAAGAAATGAGGGAAAATAAGGCTTTTCCTCAAGAAACCCCTATATGCTGCATCTCTAAGGAGGACAACATTTCAACAAATATTCTTTGATTTTAAAATGTTATGGGAGTTTAAAATCTTTTTAAGTTCACACTCAACATCCCCCAACACATTTCAGGAATAAGTCTTAGATGATTAGTTGGATGAGTAGCTTTTTATATCTAATAAAACCACTTTCGTTAGACATGCCAGAGCAGAAGATTGTGAAATTGGTATGAGCTGGTTCAAAAGTAATCCCAGCCCTTGCTTGCATTCCAAACAAGCAACATCGAAAAGTAAACCCAAGGAGCAAGTTGTTCCTTACAGCTTTGACTTCTTTGACCCTCAGAAATAGCTGAGTTATATGGGGACAAAATAGTACCCACAAGTTTAGTTTTCTAAAACTTTAAAATGTAAGATGCTTTGTAAGTATCCAAAATGAATCACTTTCCTAACTTTAGCTAAAAATTATTAGGAGTGTGTCTTGCTTTTTTTTTCGGTTTATGCTATACAACAAGGAAAGCAATTTAAAAAACGTCTGATATTGTTTTAACTGATGAAATATTTTCACCCACTTCTATAATTTAATGTCCAAGTTACAAATGGTAAAATACTTCAACTAGTATATAATGTCATTTTAGCAGAACCATTTAGGATGTGTGGCTCTTTGTTTCTCTCACCTGACCACTGCTTGTATGCCTCTTTGCTGCAAGATCAGCATTCTATTTCCACTGTGAAAGTAAAAAGGTGTTTTAAACCTCTTATCGTGGAAGTAATCTCATCAGGCGTGGCACGTAGAGATGAAAACATATTTCCTATTGCAGAGATGATAATTCCTACGGAAAAACTCAACAGCTCTTTCTCCTTTCTCTCACTTTCCAGAGGCAGCAATTTAAAACTGAAATGTTTAATCAATTCAGGCCCCATATTAGGTGAGCTATACCAGCAAATTAAGACTTCTACATTGTGCTAAAAATATCAGGGGATTCCCTGCCCTGAGATAGGCAAATTACGTTTGTCCTTTAGGTCATATTTTTAATTCCTAAGCTTTATTTTAACCCACTAACTTTATATAGAAATAAATTGTGGCCAAGGCAGGGGAAGAAACTTGTCCAAAGCAGAGTTGAAATTAGCATCCAGACAGCCTGTCTTGGTCTAACATTATATGCATCACACCTAGAAAACTGCTTTTGTTTATTCTGAATTACCCTTCTCATGACTTCAGCCTGAATGCAAGGAGCTTTGATTCCCTGAGCTGATGATGATACTTGGATAATTGTCGATGTTTTGGTTTTAATGAGAAGCAGGATTGTTCCCATGTGAAATCTAACTGGCTCTGCAGAGTTCAAATTAGTTGTAACTTTCTGGTGGTTGATGCTTGACCTAAGCTCAAATCCTTAACATATATTGTTTTCACTATTAAAAATGGATTTTTTTTTTTTTTTGGTATTTCAAGAATGAAATCAACCATTTTCTAAATTATTGATATTATCAGTCTCACCTGGTAGCTAAAAGTTGAATACTCTTATTTACATAGATCCCTGCTTTGGGCTAAACCCAAAATGGCATCAGAGAATGAATGTAGAGCAAGATGGCAGAAAAAGTTTTCAGCACTCACCCCTAACACAAAAACACTGATTTGGACAACCACCAACAGAGTACTTTTGTGGAAGCCTGGAAGTCCAGTGGAGAGGCCCCAGAACCCTATTAAAGCCAATAATATCCAAAAATAGATGCACTGAAGAGAATAAGACAAGTTTCACTTTACCTGTGTCCTTCTTCCCCCAAAGTAACTCAGTACCAAGAAAGACTTTTTTGGCCTATGATTTCTCTAATGGGGAAAAGTAGAGAACATAGTAACTGGCTTCCCCAGCTTGTGGGACACTGCTCAAGAGATCCACTCCTTTATTGCTTCACATAGAACACTTAGGGGATCAGCATAGCTGAAAAGTCTGAGGATTGTTAGGAGCAGAGAAAGGCGGCAAGGACTCACAATAGCCAGGGTAAACTCAAAAAGGCACATGGTTTCTCCTAACTCCCTGGCAGGCTCCACCAAGATACCTGCCACAAACTTCATAGGATGCACTACCTGAGGGCCCCCAAACTAGTCCACATGCAACCCCAGTACTCTGAGCACTCCTCCTGCTGTTGCATGCCACCTGTAGATGGCACACAGAAGCCTCTGCAGATTATACATGAGCACAAACATTGGGCTCAACTCTACTGAATTGGGAGAAGTGTATTACTCTGAACATTTCAGGGCATTGCCCTAGAGAAAACAAATGGGAAGCTATCAGAACCAGTCTGGCTTGGTAGGGTTGAGAAAATACTTCCTTTTCAAAGGGAACAAGAGTGGAGTAGGTACATTCATAGAAAAGATCTAAGACCCATAGAATCCCTAGCTGGGTTGACTGGTAAAGATCTTTCCCTCCTGAAGGCAGTCAGTATAAGACTGGTGAAGGTGGCTACTTCTTCAAAGACAACAGTATTTCGAAGTCAACAATAACTTCAAGGAATTTGAAAAAAAAAAAAAAAAAAAGAAAGATGACACCATCAAAAGAACACAAACATTACCAGTAACCAACCCCAAAGAACTGGAGATCTATGAATTGCCTGATAAAGAACGAAAATAATAGTTTAAGGTTAGCTCAGCAAGCTGCAAAGAACACAGATAAACAACACAACAAAATCAGAAAAATAATACATAACAAAGAAGTTCAACAAAAAGAAATCATAAAAAAGAACCAAACAAATTGTGGAACTGAAATATATAATGAATGAGATGCAAAATTGCAATAGTATCAATAACAGCCTCTATCAAGCAAAAAAACCAAATGGTGAACAGTGAGCATTTTTTTAAGAGGGGAGTTTATAATGAAAAATTCCCACACTAAGGAAAAAGATCTCAAATAAACAGCCTACCTGTACACCTCAAGGAACAACAAAAAGAAGAAACTAAGCCCAAAGGTAGCAGAAAGAAGGAACTAATAAAAATGAGAGCAGAAACAAATGAAATAAAGACTAGAAAAACAATAGAAAATAACTAAGTTGTTTTTTTAAAAAGATAAAGGAAATTGACAACTCTTTAGCTAGCTGAACCAAGGAAAAGAGAGAAAAACTCAAATAAAATTATTAATGAAAAAGGAGACATTACATCTGATAGCACAGAAATTCAAAGAATTATGTAAACTACTATGAATAATCATACAAATTATACAAATCAAACAAATTGGGTAACCAAGAAGAAATGGATAAATTCCTAGAAACCTACAATCTACCAAGACTGAAGAAAATCTGAACAACCAAGAACAAGTAAGACGATTGTAGGGCACCTGGGTGGTTCAATCGGTTAAGCATCTGCCTTTGGCTCAGGTTATAATCCCAGGAGTCCCACATCACACTGGGCTCCCTGCTCAGCGGGGAGTCTGCTTATCTCTCCTCCCGTCCCTCCACTCGTGGGCTCTCTCTCTTTCTCAAAAAATAAATAAATAAAATATTTTAAAAAAGAAAAAGAAAAGTAAGAAGATTGAATTAGTAATCATAAACCTCTCAGGAAAGAAAAGCTCAGGACCAGATGGCTTCACTTGTGAATTCTACCAAACATTGAAAAAAGAACTAACACTAATCTATCTCAAGCTCTTCCAAAAAATTGAAAGGAGAGAACACTTTTGGATTGAAAACTCATGCCCTGATTTTGTATTCTTCCAAAGAGGATTTGTGTTTCCTTCTGCCAGGTGACTAGGGACATTTTCAACCTGGGAGCTTTTAAAATAAAAATCTGACCTTAGTTTTGTTGGTCCATATAAGTGTGTAACTCTGAGTCACATAACCATATGAGAGTCAATTTATATTTGTGAATTTTTCAGGAAAATTTTTTTTCCCTTTCTCAAAACTCAAGATATAAAAAAGCAAGTTTTTTTCTCCCACTTTCTGAACATTGACCTTTTTTCCCTCACCCACTCTTTCTTTAGAGCTATGATCATTTGTAGTCCTAATCTTATACTGGTGTTCCCTAGTTGAGTGTCCACCTCAGCAGGCCTTAGAATTCATGTCATGTCTCCATCACTCCATGCAATCCTCAAAATGGCAGATGAAATATCTTTGGATAAAAATTGCCTCCCAAGCTTTCTTATCTCTTTTGATTCCTGCCTTGACTTTGGTCTGGGCCTTTGATAATGTTTTATTTTATTGTAAGACTACCTAAAATTTGCATTTAAAAAACCATTGTTTATTTTATTTTATTGGGAGAATCATTAAGTGTATATCTATTAAGTCCTAAGTAAAAGAACAAATTGTTCTAACCCCAAATTAACTGAAAGTTAAACTATTCATTGAGTCAACAAAGATTCATTGAATTTTTACATCCTACCACATACTGTTCAAGGTAACAGCAATTCAGAAGTGAACAAAAACAAGTACCAATACCAAACTTCATGACTCTTAAAGACTAATGGAAGAGAAATAGATCATAAATAAATATATAAGTAGATGTGGGGGTTTCCTTTTCTAGATCATTTATACCCAGATCTTAGTCTATCTCGAACTTTCCATGGACCCTGATGGGAGAAGGAGGGACAGTAAAATGGTGAGGGAGCTTCATGTGGTAGCTTTCTTAGAAGAGAAAAAAAAATTAAAAGCTGAATGAGGTTAGTGGCAGAAAGAAAAATTATAACTTTTATTTACCTGATTGATAAATTCAGCTTATGAAACTCCATCTCCCCATTTTACAAATGTGAAAAAAGACCAAAAAATTGTCATGATTTGTTATAATTTTCTTTTCTAATTCAGCTGCCAACAGTTGTTGTTAACTTTCAGGAAATTAAGGCTTTCATTCCTCCACCAACTGAATCTTATGTTTCTACAATACACTAGCACTTGACAGAGACTGAGTCTTTTGAAAATTATGAAAATATCAACAGCCCTTATTGATCATATGCTTAAATTATTCATAACATTTTCTACATGTGTTTTGATGGGATGCATTTCATTTCTTAAAGCTGTTTTAACTTTCGGTCTACTGCTTCCTTATCCAAATACCTAAATTAATTTCCCTTCTTTTTTATTTTTTTTAATTTTTTTAATTTAATTATGTTATGTTAGTCACCATACATTACATCATTAGTTTTTGATGTAGTGTTCCATGATAACACCCAGTGCTCCATGCAGCACATGCCCTCCTTAATACCCATCACTAGGCTAATCCATCCCCCCCAGGCCCCTCCCCTCTAGAACCCTCAGTTTGTTTCTCTCATGGTTTGTCTCCTCCTCTGATTCCTCCCCTTCATTTTTCCCTTCCTACTATCTTCCTTTTTTTTTTTTCTTAACACATAATGTATTATCTGTTTCAGAAGTACAGGTCTGTGATTCATCAGTCTTACACAATTCACTTCCTTTCTTTTTTAAAAGGATATAATACAGTTAGATATATTACTCTCCAAATGTCTATTTGAATTTATCTCTATTTTCACTAAGATATTTTATAAAAGTGTAACTCAATCATATTTGTTAACTCTAACGTAGGGTATAAATGGAAATAAAATATTGTATTTAAAATCTGTATTTATTTAGTTTTAAATAGTGTTGAGTCAGCAGATTAGCCATCAAAGAGCTAGTTTTACATTTTTTTTTTTAAGATTTATTTATTTATTTATTAGAGAGAGAGCATGAAAGGGGGGGAGGGCAGAGGGAGAAGCAGACTCCCCACCGAGCAAGGAGCCCGATGCAGGACTCAATCCCGGGACTCCAGGATCATGACCTGAGCCGAAGGCAGTCGCTTAACCAACTGAGCCACCCAGGCGCCCGCTAGTTTTACTTTTTATATAAAATTTAAAAGATATAAAAATCTTATCTTCACTTGCTTTATTGATTCAATACTTAATTACTGAACAACTAGTATTGGAGATATAAATATGTAAATTAGACAATGTATCTTATTTCTAGTAGCTTACATGCTAATGTAGGTGACAGATAATCATGATGTAGTATGATAAGCACCAAAATAGCATATAATGTCATCAAGTGAGGATGAAGTCAACTCACTGAGTGGTGGGTGGTATGGATAAGTCTCATGATTCTTCATAATGCATGTGACCATTGCATTGAGACTTTAAAAAAACAAGTAATAGGGGCACCTGGGTGGCTCAGTCATTAAGCATCTGCCTTCAGCTCAGGTCATGATCCCAGGGTCCTGGGATCGAGCTCCACATCGGGCTCTCTGCTCATTGGGAAACCTGCTTCTCCTTCTCCCACTCCCCCTGCTTGGGTTCCCTCTCTCATTGTCTTGCTCTCTCTGTCAAATAAATAAATAAAATATTTTTAAAAAACAAGTAATAAAGATTTTCTAAGGTGTTTGGAAAATAATATCACAATTATGAAGCAGAAGAGACAATCACTGTAGAGCTTTGAATGTCACACTAAGGACTTTTAAGTTTATTCTGTATAGAAAGGGTGGTGAGATTTAATGATGTGTCAGACAGAGTAGATACCACGTGCAAAGTCAGGAAGTTATGAACGTTTAGAAACTTGCAGACACCAAGTTCTACATGAATAGATAGGTAATTAGAGAGTAGATTTCTATGTATGTGAGTCTTGAAGAAAAAGCACAAGTCAATTTAAAGAGGGTATTGTATGACTTGCTAAGAGTATGGAATTTGTCCTGCCGAAATTTTGAGTCAAAGAGCAGTCTTACAAAGTGGGATTGACATGATAATCATCATTTTTAGCTGAATGCATGTGATGTACCAAGATACCCTCCCTCTGCTCATTTGATTTCAGTATGACTGTGATGGAATATTCTATGTACTTCATATGCTCCCCATCAAGAATATGCCTCAAAGACTCCCTGCCTGGCTTTCTTTGAAAGCTGCTCTGTCATGCCCAGATGCAACCTTTAATTATAGGGGAATCAATACTGCTGAAGGAAACCCTCAACAAACAGAGCATAGGAATGGGTAAATCAATGCCCCCAGGATTTTTATCCACTCTAAGGGCAATTCTGAAGTACATTCAGCTTAGTTTCTTATTTGGGCCCAGCAGAATTAAGCCCTGATTCCCCATAGTGATAACTGACTTTTCCCTCTCCTTTGTCTCACTTTTCCCACTCCTTCACTTCTGATTCCTGGGATCACAGATGCTTGCCTTGAGGTTTGCCTGGAGACTATATGAAGATCTTATCTGAGGTGGAGATCTTGCAAGAGGGGATGCTTTTCCTTCTTAAAATCTGTCCCTGTCTCTCCTGATTGCCTGTAGACCAATAACTAGGGTCAGATTTCAGCATAGGCTGAGCAGGAAATATATTCTCTGCTCGGACAGTAGATAGCTTTATTATAAAATTGTTCCACGTTCTAGCTAATGTGTATCAGAGGGAACCAAGAGAATGTATGAGACTCCTAAAAGTGGTGGGTCAGGGTGTAAGTGTTGAATATAAGGCAGCATAAGAGAATATTTATTGATATAGAAGAACTCTCTGTGACTCAAGATTTAACCTTATTACAAAGGCATTTAGAGTTGGTTCTAAAACATTGCTAGAATGGTTTCTTTAGGTCTTGGACACAATAAACATGGCAAATAGTACATGAACAAGAACTGTTTTATCAGAATGTTGTAAAAGGAATCAGAAGGCATAGGGAGGTGGGCAAGTTAGAACGGGTTTAATTTGTGAGACTAGAAAACCAATTACTTCTCTGTGTTACTTGAGAAGGCCCAGATGACACTCTCTTCCCTAAGACAGTAAGGGATGCCTATGTGAGGGGACCACTGGCTTTACTGAGAATGTTAGTGCCGACTATTCTCTTCAAGCCAGGGTTGACTATAGGAGATGATGATGGAGCTGGGATCTTTAGTTTCAATAGGGATGATTGGATGTGGAAAATAGGAAAGGCCAGATGTTGGCACTTAATCATCAGAGGTGACCTGAAAATACCTATAAAGTTGGGGTGGCAACCAGGGGGTCTAGAACATTAGGGATCTGTGATGATAACTAGCTGACCACAGTGATTCTAAGAATGAGACAGGGGCTATAACTGTATAAACAGAAAAAAGTTAAATGGTGAGCAGAAAGCTTATGTCAGTAGCTGCAAAGGAAAATAGTGATCCCTTATCCAGCTTCTTTATATGAGACAATTCTTAGACCCAGAATCTATCCATTGAAAAAGAGGCAGAGTCCTGTGGAGAGAAAACTCTGCAATCCCACCCCATATATATAAAATAAATACCTACTTCATTCTTCTCCAAAGAAACCAACAGCCATTTATAAAAATAAAACAATTCACTGGAGAAAAGGAAATACCCCATCTTTCTAGAGCAGTAAAGGAAGCCCAACTGATCTAAACCATGGGTTCTGAAATGAATTGTGCCGCCCCTCCGCCCACTTCTTGTTCGGATAAGGACTTACGGAAGCCAGGTGATAAATGGAATTATGCTCCAGATACATCTCACTATGTGTGCAACAGGTCTTTGGACACATACTCTAGTCATTTCCCTAATCCCAGTGCATAATTGAGATGAATATATTTAGAAGTAGACAAAACCCTCATATTGATTATCTTGACTGTGGAATAAATACTATTGTGATCTTAAAAAAATATGTAAATCATCATTCCCATGACTGCATTCTTTCAGTTCTTAGTTTCATAGGCATTTTTTTTTTTTTTGGCAGATGTGAAATGCAACTATAATGTAGGATATCCTTTGAGAATGCATTCTTTATTTAAATAAAGGGTTCATTTTAAAGCTAATGGTTTCAGCTGATGTTTTGGATTTGCCTCACATTGTTAATGCTTTAATAGAAGTTGGAAAAGCCAATTTTACATTCTTTTGCTTGTAAGCAGGATAAATTCCCCAAGAAGGATGACTGACCTAACTCAGCTTTTGTGCCTTTATTTGTTGAGGAAGTCTAAAGTGCCGTGAGATTGATTAAATCAAATAAATAGGTTGGGGTTGACACTTTGGGTAATTTGTTCATTTCTCTTTGTTTGGTCCCTTTTTCTAAGTACTGTCAATCCTGTTGCCATGCAGACAAACCTGATCGTTTGCTGGCAAATTATCACTTTTTAGAAACTGAGCTAACGCTAGTTCCTCATTTTTAAAAAAATGAAAGTTAAATCTAATATAAATACCTAACAGCCCATTCCTGTTTGTGTTTCGGTTGGGTGGTTTAAATGGCTTATGAATTTTGTTTTCTTCACATACAAAATCAGCTTATTCTCCTGGCTTCCAACTCAAAACTAAAAACTATTCTTTTGAACACAAATGGAACGATTCTGAGTCTCTTGCCACAGATTTAAGAAAACACTTCTTTTTATAATTACCATTAACCCATACATTTCCAAGCATTTCCGTGGGTGGCACAGTGAGTAAAACAAAACACATAACGGCTTTGTTCAGTGAAATTCAGGCATCTGTTGAACTCCTACGAGACTCCAGGACCTATGCTGGGAAAGAAGGATAAACCTCTTTATCTAGGGAAAGAGAATAAGCCTAGTTTCTTGCATAAGGTTGCTTACAAAGTAATGGAGAAAAGAAAGAAGCATAATTTATTATGACTCAAAACAAAAGCTAGGTGGCTCAAGAAAGAAATTAAGTGCCATAAAGTTTCCTGCATGAGAATGAGCAGCTTTTATTAAGGAAGATTTTGTGAGCTCATTTGAACAGGTTTGAATGAAGAAAAACATGAGGAAGAGGAATTGAGACCCAATAATAGATAAGTAATCTTCTTTTCAAGTGAATCAAATGCACTAATGAATTTTAAAAGGCATATGTTTTAGACTACTGTAAGGTGAATATTACCCTTTACAGCAATTATTTTTATAACTAAATTAGGTCATCCATAAAGGCTTGATTTTTCAGGGACACTGGAAGCATATATCACTGTAAAATCTCCAGGGAAGCTTGACCTGATACTGCATATAATTGAGATATTCCTGCTTCCTTCAGGGAGTAAATTGGTTGATTTTCAACTATTTTATTCACCTCTAATTTAAGTGTCCTCTTTCTAAATGGTAATTTGACCCAGAACATCTCTGAAATGTCTGAGACATTTAGCAATTCCTCAAGGGGCCGTTACACCTGTGAGTCATGATGAATTCAGAAGGTAGAGCAAGTTAATGACTTTTGGAAGGAAAAAAAAAAAAAAATGCATTTGATGTGGCAGGATTCACTTCCAGGAAATCACTTAGCATAAAATCTAAAGGTCAGGAGGATGGAAGGTAGCAACATGATTACCTACCACCATTTCCTTTAGTGTTAAATAAAGGAACATTTTTGAGTACTTATTAAAAGAGACACTTTCACAAACTAACATCATAAAGCAGCATGATACTGTTCGAAGGGACTGAGGTGGGAACTGAGAGCCCTGAGATCTCTGAGAGTGCTACCTTATCATGCATTTGATCCTTTCATACTTTTAAAAGTGAGAATTAAGATGCAGGCCTGGCTTGAATTTATAGGCTTGAAAAGTTTGGAAGCTACTCTATAGTAGTGAACTCGGCAAAGCCAGACCACAATTTGAATTGCATTAACAATGAAGCTGAGAAAATCAGAATAGATCACTTGGCCACAAACCAGCGTCTAAGAATTTAGTGTTGAAAGAAACAGAGTGTACTAATAAGTAACATAGTTTGAGGCTTTGCACTGAATTTGAGGCTCTGTTTAAAAGTCATGAACTAGCCACTATGTTTGCAAAATCATAGGCCTAGCAAACTACAGGGAATTTAACTGAATGAAACCATAAACTTTTTAAAAAGAGTGACTCTTCTGATTCTAATGATAATAGGTATATCATATTTAAATGGAAGCCTAGAAAATTGATTCAGAAACTGGAAATATTAGTGTTGGATAAAGTTTTGAAAAATATCTGGCTGACACATTTGTTTTATACATGGAGAAACTGAGGCCCCACAGACATTTGTTTAAGGGTGTATATATATAGAGAGAGAGAAAAAGAGAGGGTTCATTTTCAAAATATATCACAGAGAATTAAGAGTTAAGAATAAGAACTGGAGGCGCCTGGGTGGCTCAGTCGCTAGTGTCTGCCTTCGGCTCAGGTCATGGTCCCAGAGTCCTGGGATCGAGCCCCACATCGGGCTCTCTGCTCAGCGGGAAGCCTGCTTCTCCCTCTCCCACTCCCCCTGCTTGTGTTCCCTCTCTCGCTGTCTCTCTCTCTGTCAAATAAATAAATAAAATCTTTTAAAAAAAAAAGTTAAGAATAAGAATTGAGAAAGTAAATCATCATCTTCTGTAGGAAAATAAGGCTTAGTCATGCTATGTAGCATGGCTGTCCCAGGGAATTATAACAGAGCTGTCTAGGACACACTGTCTTCCCCAAAACTTCCTTGGGCAGGTATCATCCTCCACTTTCCCTTCCAATGGGTTAAACAGCTGAACTTTGATTGACCTTAGCTCTGTAGTAAATGTTCTCTGAGTTTTCAATCAAACGTCAATGAACATTTTATAAATTTCAGCTTCAAAGAACTATCAAAGATATGAAAATATTCAAAGTACACCATTAGTAACAAACACAGGTTGCAAGTGTCATCTGCATGTGTATGTATAATAATAAAAAAAGACCATAAAGATAAAGACCACAATCAGAATAGTGTTTAGCCTTAGATAATGGAAATTATGTCATATCTATTTCTTCCTTTAAAAATTAACTGCATATTATAAATTTATTCTGAAAGTATAGTGTTCTGAAAGTGTGTGTGTGTGTGTGTGTGTGCATACTTTGAAAAAAACGGAGAGCTCAGAGTGTTTCTGAGAAAAGCTACTGTTCTCAGCATTGAATTCCATGTGGTTCTCTGCTACCTTCAGCTGAGCCACTTTTGGGGAGGCTGTCTATTCACTAGCCAGAATAGCAGAAATTATCGGGAGGAACCTTGACCAGACATACATAGACCTGACAAATTCAAAAGGTCTCACAAAACATTTAGCTGCAGAAAAAAAGAGAGACTAGCTCTCTGGTTTGAATATTATTGAGTAGAAATATTTGTCTTCCTGGTTTGAAATTGAATATGTAAATTTATTGTAAAATGTGAAGTGTTGGGTAAATTCCAGGGATTGTTAGTGTATTAGCTCTTCTAAAGTTATCTGTGCTTTAGAAAGAATTCCTGTAGTTGTAATGACCTTACTTCAAAGGACTGACAGATTTACAAATATTACGCACAGTAGCAAGACTGGAGTAGTAAAATTTTTCAAACTGGACTCTGAGTAGAAGCCTGAAAATTGAATTTCACTATAGAAGGCAGAAAAATACTAACCTTAGAAGGATAATTCAGGGATGCTTCATAAATATGGTACTGAGGATTGATTTATAACCTGATTAGGATTTTATCAGGCATATCAAGGAGGAAGGACCCCTCAGAAGAAATTATTGCATGTGGCAAGATGCAGGTTGTTTGAAGAGATGGCTGATACATTTGAGGTACAGTGGGGAGAGTGTTTACAGATGGGCCTGAAGATAGATAGAAGTTGAGGCGAAAAGAAGAAAGAGGCTCATTTGCTGAGGTGTTTGGATTTTCTCTTGTAAGCACTGGGGTGTCAAAAGAGGTTTTTAAGGACAGGAAAAAGAGATCAAATCTGCTCTCTAGGAAGATAGCTTTGGTGAAAGAGCAGAAGGCAGAGTGGGGGAAAAGTATCTGAAATTCAATGTCATGTTCTTTTCAGAAGCCCTGAAATGATCATTTTTTCCCAAGCAAATCAATGAAAATAAAAATATAATATAATCACTCAGATTCTGTGCTCTTTGGTACAAATCTTTTTGGATTTGGATGTAAAGACTGTGAAGAACAAGCAAATGGCCTTGAATTTTCTAGTTTGGAAACAAATGGATTCTACACCATTATTCAAGATTAAGACAACTTGATTGATGATTGTGAACAAGCAAATTTGCACTACTCCATTTTCTGTTTTTTTTTTAATCAATTTTTGTTTATTTATTCCTGTTATATGCTAGGTACCAAGAAACCTATAGGGCTGTAGGTATTTCTCTACCCTTAGCAGACTTTTAACCCACTTAGAATGATGGACGTGGATATAGAGACACAAGAAAAATGCAATGAGATTATGGGATCAGTATAAAGTACAATGTGGCCCAAGGAGAAAGGCATTGATATGCACTGCTTATACACTGGGTCTGGATCTCTGCAGTTAAACTGTGAGCAGCTTGAGGTCAGGAACTGCGTGTTACTCATCTTCAAATTTTTGAACCTAGCCCAGTGTCTGGCCCCTAGTTGACATTCAGACAATATTTATTGATTGGAATTATTTGCAAATAGATTAACAGAGAAGCTTGTTGTACACAAAACTTCAGTTCAGAATATGTGTTAATCTCAATTAATTTTCTTATAGTCTAATAGAGAAACTAGGGGAGTGAAAACTGTTTTGAAAGAATATGGATAGTAAAAGTTAATGTCTGGTCAAGA
Organism: Phoca vitulina; assembly: GCF_004348235.1. Lineage (NCBI taxonomy): Eukaryota > Metazoa > Chordata > Mammalia > Carnivora > Phocidae > Phoca > Phoca vitulina. The sequence continues at coordinate 53,370,124 of NW_022589711.1, forward strand.
ATAATTCAGAAGAAATGTATTTTGCATGGATACATCTTCTGTGAAATGAAGAGTTGGTTTAACTGGGCACAACTCTAAGGCCTTCTCAAATGTTTGAGTCAGAGTTTTGGGGGACAGAGTCTTGCCCCCCATTTATTTTGTTTCATAGGTGATCCTGATATATGTTACCTAGTTGAAACTAGCGTTCAGTGTAATAACTTGCTAGATGAGACAGAATCATTTTCCCATTAAAACAAACAAACAAAATGCAAAGATAAGATTCACTATCTACCTACCTAGCCAGTTATTACATAGGACATGTCTCCTTAAATTCTGGTGATTCTGCGCCTTGTTCACTTAAGATAAGCAATCACATACATAGAGTTTTTCATTTAAAGGTAAACTCCCTACCTCATCATGCTATCTATAATTTTTATAACATTTAATTAGCTCATATGAAAAATACTCCAAAGAACTTGATGAGATTAGAACATTTTATTTTTTTAAATGAGATACCCTCAGTAAAATGAGATAATTTTGTTTACCAGTCAGGAGCTGGATTTCTTTTTCTATCTTTAAGCTGTCTGTAAATTTTTCTCTGCCCCTATTTTTTTAGCTGAAGAGCTCATAAATGCACACCACAGACCCCAGTGTGTACCTGTCAGCATTGCTTACTCCTGTTAATGCACCTCTACTTGTTCTAACCACAACCCCAGAGTAGCCACAGACCAGTGGCTACTTCCCAGGCTAATCTCCAAAAGAAAGTTGGGAAGAATTAGTTCCTTAATGAATATCTTCAATATCCCTAGCTATTTTTGAATGATTTACTTCTCAAAGGACTTGAAAATGAAGTCATGCATTTCAGCTGTGAAGGTTGCTCATGAAGACAGGCTGCCAAATCCCTATATTATGATGATGTGATTGCCAGCATTTCAAGGCAAGCAATGGACTCATGCTCTCTGGCTGTACATAGTTCAGAAGCATTGGGATTTGAACAAGCTGGCTATGAAAATACCAGTCCTGGAGTTCTATGGCTCAACGTTAATTCTTGAAATAATGGGATTTCTGAGCAGGTGTCAAAACATCTAGTATAACACTTCATATTCTGAGCTTTTGAAGGGAAAACAGTTTCCATTCAAACAAAAAAGGGAACTCTCTTCCTATATATACCTATATTTCTTCCCAATCCCAATAAGTATGTGTTTGTTCTAAGTTTTAATGTCCTTTGCGTGGAGAAAGGAACTGCTCCACCCCACTTCACAACATCTCCAAGAAAAGACATAGGTAAAAAATATTCCCCACATGTAATAAGACACACTCTTAGAAAAAAAATTATTTCATCAGTTTAAAAAAATTGGAGGTTGATCATTCTGGAAATACGGTATCAACATTATAAAAATTACTATTATCATTATAATGATAGTGGTAGCAGTTGTAAAAGTATTATTAATTTTTTACAAAGTGAATAGGCTGTTCAGGTAAATGATTCCTTCTTGTTAGGGCAAATCTTGGTTGAAGGTTCGAGTTTAAGAGTAAGCCCATACAGTTTTAAAGCTACCATAATTTCAAAACTGCTGGTATTTTACTTAGAACACTGTATAATATTCAAACATCTAAAGGAGTTACTGCATCACCCTCAGATCTTTAGTTCATTCTCTGCAAAGTGTCATCATTATCATCCCTTGAGTTTGAAAATATTTAGTAAGGTATAAATATTTTAGATAAATGCTCATTTAACATTTATGAAGATTCTGTTAGGTGGATATTATGATCCTTATTTTACACATAGAAAAGTAAAGTTCGAAGATAACATGTCACTTGCCCATTATAACACAATATTAAGCAGTAGAGGTGGGAGAAAGCACCCAATTTCTGACTTGAGTATATTTATTAAGAATAACTTATCCAAAGCAAATAAAATTATACAACAGGAAAACAGGTAAATAGCATCAATCCAAATCACCCACTTTGACCTAGTTAACTGTCTGACATCCAAGCTGCCAAGACCATTTATTGCACAGTCAACTAGATATCTCTTGAGACTCTAGAGCTCTTTACAACACAAAAGGCTATTTCAACCTTAGATTGTTTTCTTTATGAACTTCAAGTTTTCATTCCAAGGAGAGGAACTCTTAGATAGCAAGGTAATGTCCTAGAATGAAAGAAAAATAGCAGACTTGGGACCAAAGGCAGGACTAAGAATGTAAAACTTCTGTTTTCAGGAATCAGAGTATGCTCTTGTTAGGAGACTGTTACACAGATATTATTTACTCAAGATCACACAGAAAGCTGTCAAGAGTGCCAGGACTTCTAATCAGATATCCAGACTGTGTATAGTGTTCTTTCCACTGTCCTAGTATATAACTGCAATCTTCATATTACAGGACCCATAGCCTCCTAATTCCAAGAGCTAGATTTAAAATGTCCTTGCTCAGTTCAAACTAAGATGAGAAAATAAACCCTCCCAGGAAAAACAGTATTGAAATTACAATTCTTATTGGTCATTTGAGTCTAGAAGGGTGAATTTATACCTTCTATTTTTTATGAGAAGTCATCCAAAAAATACTAGTTCTTCATCACATGGTTACTAGTTACATCATTTATTGAAAACACCAATACTCAAAAGCCATCTTTAAGAGAAAGAACTACCTGTGATCTTGCAAATGATAAGCTAGTGTTAGCTGACAATTGTTTTAGTAATTGTATCCAGCATCATATTTACATTTCTATAATTAGTTGCAGCTATTTGCATGAAGATATGTCTCTAGTTTAATGCGTTCATTATTATCAGTCAGTAAATATTAAGCTTGAATTCCACTGATATGTTTGGAAAGCATTAATTTTAAAAGAATAGCTTTCTATTGGCGGCCTAATCTCAACCCATTAACAATTACCAAACTCCCACATTTGGCAAGGAATAAGCACTGTGAAAAGTTTGGAACAGGGACTGTGAAGCATTGGAATTCGTAGACCTCACCCTTATAGAGCTTACAATGGTGCTGAATAAAGTGACATAATAATGTAGAGCCCAATGTATGGTAGTAAATGGTAATACATGATATCATAACCTATGGCAGTCCAGATGAATGGTATGAACTGTAGGAGCTCAGAAAAGGAAGAGGTTGCTGTTAACCAAAGAGAGAGAGACTGTGAGAACATGCCACTTCCTTTAATAAAAACAAAGTCTACTACATATGGCAACATTTTATCTGTAAGACTGAATCTAAGATTTAAGTGAGGGCTTGAACTTGGGCAGCAGACTCCTAGTTTAGCCTCATTTTGTGTACCACTTAAGCTCTTATTAGTCATAAATTTAGCAAAATTTTAGGATCTTATTTTCTTAAAAAATTTACTTTCTTCTCTACTTTTATCTCAATATTATTTTGTGTCTCCAGAAAGGAATAATATTTCCTTCACTACACTATATCTGGTTTATAGAGAATGCTTGAGGATCATAAAATAATTGAAGTTTGGACTCATTAGCATTCATTTCTTTATGTTGCACCATCACTTTCTCACCTAAGAAAGCAAAGAGCTGAGCACTTTAAAGCTGGCATCACTCCCCAAAGCGGTTTGTTCTCTGCACTGTCCAGCCGTCAGTTCAGCCATTTGTCTCTTCTTAGTGAGGGGGGAGAACATTTAGCAGTGGCTTACCTCTTACTAATTATAACAGTTCTTTAAGAAACTCAAGGAATGTATTGAGTGAGAGACCACTTGGCTCATTCCATAGTCAAACTTACAGAAGCCATAGTGGAGAGATCCCTAATGACTCCAGAAAGATCCCGGGAAAAGTTATTCTGGTACAGTAAGCAGTTTCACCCCCCAAAAGTAAAAATTTTAGGTGCAAAGATTATCTCTGTACACTCGCTCTTCTATGCGTATGCAATGAAAGCAACGGGGCATTGCACTAAGCTCAATGACTGTGTGCTGAGTAAATGAGAGATATTAGAATACAATACAGCAATTAAGAGCATAGACTTTGAAATCAAGGCCCATCTCCACCACTAAGCAGTCATTAATCATTGGAAATTAACGGCTAGAGAGGCAGAGGCATGCAATGCAGCAGTAGGAGGAGGACTCAGGAACCCAAAACCAGCAGTTCAGACCCAGCTCCACCTCTTATTAGCTGAGATTTTGAGCAATTACTTAACCTCTCTGTGCTTCTATTTCCTCATCTAAAAACTGGAACTAATAATAATATCTACTTGGTGGGTTTTATGGTGGATTAAACAAGTTAATACGATTGTGCTCTTAAAACTAGGTCCTGATAAATAATAAATATTGGATAAGAGTTTGTTATGATTATTATTATTATCATTATTTGTTTATTTAACCCCCCCTCCACTTTCCTCATTTATTAAATGGAAAGATAGATAATACACCTACCTCATAAGATTGATATTACAATGAAAAAAAATTTTGTAGGTAGAAAATTTGTAGTGCCAACATATAATGTACCCACATATTTTATCTATTAGTATTATTATTGTTATTATATGGAGCACTGACTTTATTAAAATATGATATTTTACAAAATGATTAATTGCTGATACATATGAGTGTCCTGTTGAATATGCACACCAATCAGCTTGTGGTTCTCTAAATGTCATCAGCCTCTTTCTGTAACTAAATCTGGGTTGTTGTCATCAGAGCTCCTTCTGGTGATTTTCTCTTCTGAGTAGCAAAGGAGTCTTAGGTGTCTTTCAGGAGATTAAGTGTTTTTAATAGTATAACTTGGCAGGGAAAAAAAAAAAGTTTACATTAGTCTCAAAAGATTGTCCTCACGTGCCACCTCTGCTTTTGAAAGAATGACTCCCTTGGGTGACAAATTCACTAAGAAAAGTTTAATAAAACCATTATTTTGTAGTGGAAATAGGTAAAGAAATAATCCAACAGGAAGAAAAATATAACAACTTGGTTCATAGGAAATGCTGTTTGGATAAATGCACAGGGAAAACTCTATTTTCCCTTTATATAGTCTTTTGGCCCTGGTAAAAGATATTTCAAAGAGTAGTCTTTTGATCAGCCTTTAGCAGCAGACTTGGTCTGTACAGAAACAAGATGGGACAGGAAGCAGAGACAAAGTACAGTCTTAGGGGCTGTTTTCTGATGGGAAGGCCAAAGGTCATTCTTGGTACTGGTGAGATCCGTATCTTGCCTTAGATAGAAAATACTCAAATTCAGCTTAACAGAAGGAAAGAACCAGATAATACAAATTTGTCCATCTTGTCTAAAGAGATGACTCTTTTGCATACAACAAGTAGCAGAACAAGAAGGAAGCAATATATTTGTTCTGAAAGGATTTTTGCCACTTCACTGGCGTGGATACACTTGAAACCAGATAGCCATCAAAGCTTTCTGACAGATGAGGGGCGCCTGAGTGGCTCAGTCGTTAAGCGTCTGCCTTCGGCTCAGGTCATGATCCCGGGGTCCTGGGATCGAGCCCCGCATCTGGCTCTCTGCTCCGCAGGAAGCCTGCTTCTCTCTCTCCCACTCCCTCTTTTTGTGTTCCCTCTCTCACTGTGTCTCTCTCTGTCAAATAAATAAATAAAATCTAAAAATAAAATAAAATAAAAGCTTTCTGACAGATGAGTTCAGAAAAAGAAATGTAAGCAGTGGGTTTAGGATGTTCTAATCGATGCTCTTCATATATGATTAAATGTATGTGTAATTCATTCAGAGATTCTTAAAACAATACTAAATAATCAGAGATCCTCTACTTTTCAGGCCTATGTAAATGTGTTAATGGCCCTAATAGTATCTACTGATTTAAAAAGTTGGTAAGGCATTCTATTAGGAATATAGATTAGGCTCTGACTCTTTTCCACTGACACTTAACTAACAGAATTTTGAACTAAAATATAGCCATTTTCTCCAACTTAAGAAAATTGTGCTGATATTTTCAGTGAATGATTTGAACCTAGGTTAACTAGAAGCATATATGTGTACAAATATCAAACTTGGCTTTTCCAGGTAATAAATTCATACCAGTGACTAGTAGTGGCTTAACAGATGGAAAATTTGTCTGCATAGAATTAATAACAGATTTAGATTGCCCAAAATGTTGAGCTTCACTTAACATACTCTGTCAGGTTGAACAAAAACGAATACTAATCTTTTAGATTAATTTAACTGGGTCTGTGAATTCAGTTAGTTACTAAAGCATACTTAGATCCAATTTCCCTTCCACTTCATGGTAGAAATCAGGAGACCAGCTTTTTAAATGATGGAGTCAAATTGTAATATCTTGGCAGCAATCTTTAGAGGACTTTTCTTAGGAAGTTGAACATATTCCAACATCAAACCTTCAGTGGAAGAATTAAGTAGATTCAACCTTAGAATTTTAATACACATCATAAGGAAAAATGGAAATTTACCTTTTTCTTTTCTTGAGACAACTCTAGGAAATTAAGGCACCTAAATACTAATTTTAAACTGCTACTGCCAACCTCAGACACAGAAGTTCCCTATGTGTTCCTAGATGACACTTTAAAAGATGAACTACTCACTCTTTTTTACTGGTTTCCCTTAGTATTTAGCTAATACTAAATTTCCAAATGATTATTTCAACATAATATTGCACGTAGACTATAGAGATCTGTCCTTTTTCCCTATCTCCTAATCTATGACTTTTTAGGTCACTGATGAAAATTTGACATAAATAACCCAGGAATGTTTACCATATTTCATAACAAAAGGACTCAGATGGCCAAACATTAAAAGGAATGCCTTAGCTCTCCCAAACAATGTTCTTCCAACCACAAAGATGTATACAAACATAGAGTTGTATCTCATGACAGAGTAATAAATAAACCTGAGTTCAAAGGAATTATTTATATAATTCTGTAAGTATTCAGGCAAAAAATCATAAATCTACAGCATGCTAAGATCCTTTAGTGTAAATGCTCACTTACCTCCGTATTTGCTCCATTTAAAAATCTCAGGAATCAACCATGACAGACTGAGGAAGACCATCCAACTGAGTGTCAGGAGTATTCATTAGTACAGAGCTGAGGAGAAACCACAGTTTGAATGCCTTTAGAGAGGGAAATACTGATGTTCTATCTTTCCAGCAGTGTAAGTGATAAAAGTGTCCCAAAAGAGAAACAAAACATGGAAAGGCATATTTCAGATGACTGACCCTTCTTAGATAAAATGGAATGAATTAGATATGAAACCTGTTCTAACTATAAAACATCATAAGTTAAAGATCATAAAGATTGCTTAGTTTTTGCTATTGAGCCAGCCCATGTCTTATGGGGCACTCCTTAAGAAACATTGTGAGTGAAGGAACTATTACATAGTCATGTTGAATTCCCATAACATTGTAGGAGACCTGGTGCCCACTTAGTGTTCAGAAAATATTTTATTTTATTTATTTTTTATTTTTTAAAGATTTTATTTATTTATTTGAGAGAGAGAGAGAATGAGAGAGAGAGCATGAGAGGGGGGAGGGTCAGAGGGAGAAGCAGACTCCCTGCCGAGCAGGGAGCCTGATGCGGGACTCGATCCCGGGTCTCCAGGATCATGACCTGAGCTGAAGGCAGTCGCTCAACCAACTGAGCCACCCAGGCGCCCCTGTTCAGCAAATATTTTAGATTAAACAATGCTGTTTATCTCCATGTCCTATCCTTTAAAACAGTATCTGACCATAATAGGTGCCTAATTGTTTAAGAGTGTGTTTGTGTGTGTGTGTGTGTGTGTGTGTGTGTATAAATAACGACAACATAAATAACTACTGTCTTTCAATTCCATGTGTATCTACTGCACATTCTGTGCTGAGCATTGTGGTTGTCTTTGGGTACTCAGAAGATAAAACTAATCCCAAACATAGATCTTCCTTTGTTATTAAAGCCTGCTGCATACTTTGTCTATTCATAATGGGTCAGGCTAACCCTTTCCAGTCATTGAAATATGACAGAACTCCTACTTTGTCTTCATCATAAGAGGGCTTGAGCCATTTAAGAAGGGGTGGGGTGGGGGGAATGCAGTGAATACTGAAGAGTAAGTAGTTCTACCATTCCCTCTTATATGCAGGTTGGGTTAAAGAAATGCAGAACGATATATGAGGACCAAGTGTCTACAAGCACTCTGAGATAAGTGAAACATCACGCTTGACTGACTGTGGGAGGAGAGCAAACACCAGAGCTCATGCTTGGCTTCTCAGGCATGACGGAGTGTTCTTTCATGGATTTGTTGACTTTCTGGTTGTATAGTGTAAAAGAGCAGAAGCTTCAAGTGACAAGAGGACCTCCTTCCTATAGGCCTCTTCAGCAAAGCCCTCTTCATTGAGGGAGGCCAAGAAGACAGTCTTGGGAAAGATGTTGTTGTGCATTTTTACCTTTGTCCAATAGGATGTGTCAGCTTTGGAAGGTTTCATTGGGAAAAGACCTTGAGCATCTATTATGTACGTGGCATGATGCTTTTAATTGTATACAAGCTCTCTCTTAATCTTAACAACAATCCTATAGGATACAGGATGAGGAAAACGAAGCTTGGGGAGAAGAAATAACTTGCCCTACATTAAATATCTAATAAGGTAGATATGCTTTCCATTTAAAATGACTATTGAAATAGTCTTTCTTAGATTGTGACCCCTCTCCCTTCTTACTCCAGTCCTCTTCTACAAGTACACACAAACACACACATGCACACACACCACATGCATGCTCACACACAGCGCTCTTCTTTCATTACTACCAAAATGATCATACTAAAGCATAGATGTGGCTATGCCCTCGTTACTGTTAAAAACAAAAACAAAACATGTTTAGTGACCCACACTGTCACTCTTGTGCTAAATAACCATCAAGGCTTCCTCCTGCTCATGATAGAAAATGTTCTGTTCAACTGTTAAGGTGCTTCATAATCTAGCTCCGACCCCAAACCTCTCCTTTTCAAGTATTTCATGCCTCAGCCAAACCCATTCCCCCAAGTATCTTATCTGAGGTGAGAAACCTCAGGAATTTCCTCACATGGTTTTCTCAATTTAAAGTACTTTTCTTTCTTTTTTTTTTTTTTTAAAGATTTTATTTATTTGACAGAGAGAGACACAGTGAGAGAGGGAACACAAGCAGGGGGAGTGGGAGAGGAAGAAGCAGGCTTCCCGCTGAGCAGGGAGCCAGATGCGGGGCTTGAACCCAGGACCCTGGGATCATGACCTGAGCCGAAGGCAGACACTTAACAACTGAGCCACCCAGGCGCCCCTCAATTTGAAGTACTTTTCACCCAACTCTACAACTGGCCTACAAACCCATTGATCTTTTAAGACGCAATTCAAATTTCCCTTAAGACATCAGAGGATTGAAGATTCAAATACCTTCCTTACCTGCTAAAAGACAAAGATAAAACCGTGAGATGAACACTATAAAGTTAGTGGTGATGGTCACTGTAGACAAAACAAACAAAAAAACACTAAGATATATCTGTGCACAGAAAGTAAAAGAAATGAACAAATAAATTCTGATTTGAGGTGGCTTTCTATACATGTAAGAAATGTATGTTGCCTACCTAGTCATATACATATATTGATATATGTATATAATGACTATTATATATATATATATATATATATATATATATATATATATATATCATAATAGTGGTCAAATAAAGTATGCATTCTTTTAAAAGTTCCATTACTGCAGATTTTTGTATTGGTTATATCTCTTCTTTTTTCTTCCTCAAGAATTAATCTATAGTTTTTTTAAGGCTGAAAGATCAGAGTATTTACATCTCATTTATTTTTCTGGAATCAACTAGTTAAGGCACTCTGACCACTCACTAAAACTCCTTCTAGATAGGTGAAATTGTATAATACTTGTGTATATATGCCTCACATAGATTTTTGTGTGAATCAAATTGTTTAGCTTATTCAACATGCATTTACAGCATAGTTATATATGCCAAGCATTGTGCTTAGAAGAAAAAATATGAGTTGTACATTATTTAAGGTCTCACAATACAGATAACAGATAACAGTAGACAAGAAAGCCTTTTGGAAAATTCTTTTTTTTTTTTTTTTTTTTGCCTTTTGGAAAATTCTAAAATGCTTCACATGTATAAGGAATTATCATCACTATAAGTGTATAAGGAATACTTATAGTACTTAAATTAACCTTTGAGATTAATGTCATAACAACTTCCATATGCTTGTCAACAACTTGTCCTTTAGAGAGGCTGCTGCAAAAAGGAGTCCGCAGAACAAGACCCATTGCTCATTGGTCTCGTTTGGCATGGCTTTCTTAAGTTCTTATAAGTTTGCTTAGTCCTGGTTTCAATCGTGAGATTTCTCCTAAAGGTATATTCAGTAACATATTACTAGTAGTCAAGATCAAGCCCTTTTAGTTTTGTAAAATATTAAAATCAGTATCATTAGAGTTTCCCAAGAGCTCTCTGGAGTCATAGTTAAAATGTGATGAATCTGGATCCACTCAGGATTCTCCTTGAGGATAACTTCCTACGGTTGGTACTGGGAGAAGACAGAAGTCTTTAGCAGACTAGAATGAGCAAACATTGCCCTCTGACTGTCGATAAAGCTGCCAGGCAACTGTAAATTAAAACTTGAACTTTCTTCACTAGTGCCTTCATTCAGCCTTCAGGGTTAGCATCACAGCTGAGGCAACAGGCTAATCAATAGTGTTTCCTTTCCAGTCATTACTTGAATATTGGTTTGTGGCCATCCAGGAGTCTATCCCTATGCACATTTACAGGCAGTTGCATATTTAGAAAACACCTTTTTTCTTTTCACAGTTTTGAGGATGCTTCAGTTTTAGGCCCTTTCATAGTAACCATTGTAAGACTCATCCCTCAGACATTTAATTACGTTTCCATTTTCTGAATTCTTTTTTTCCTGTGGTACTTTTAGAACATCACTTCTCTCACAGCAACTGGTGTACACTCGGGAAACATAATTTAACTTTAATGTAGAATTACAATCAATACAAAAAAATTCTCTTAAGATTTTATTTATTTATTTATTTGAGAGAGAGAGAGAGAGAGCAGGGGGAGTAACAGAGAGAGAGGGACAAGCCGACTCTGTGGAGCCCAACATGGGGCTCTATCCCACAACCCTGAGATCATGACCTGAGCTGAAATCAAGAGTCTGATGCTTAACCGACTGAATCATTCTAGTGCCCCAGTATATATTAAAAAAACTTATGAAAGTAAATCTAAGCCTACTCCAGGAAGTTATCTTGCTAAAAATAAAAATTAAAAATTACCATGTTTTAGGATTTACTTTAAATTTTTGAAAAATTTTACAGAGCTTTTGGCACTATTTGAAAATCATTTGACACCCCAGTGTTAAAACAGACGGCCACAGAATATTGAGCCAGAAGGTTCTACAGGAATTGTTCCAGTCCAAAGTCTTCATCTCAGAAATAGAGGAAGCCCATAGAGACAATCTGACTTGAATGAGGTGACTAATCAACTTGGTGGCAAAGCCCAAGCTTCTGATGCTCACTGTCCCAATTCATTTCATTGTCTCATATCAACTGGGTTGTTTAAATCTCACTTTGTAAATTCATAAGAGCACCCTCTCATCTGATAATATGCTTCTGACATTTGTAGTTGGAATAAGAAGCAAATACACACAATGGAAGGTGTGACTGTTCAGATTGTCTAGATTCTTTTCCTGATTGCCTAGATATTATATGCAGAAAGCCTGAAACATTATAAGAAGCATAAAGGACCTAACTAACATGGGGCATATACCAGACCTCTTGAGGACCTGATTTAAGATGAGTGCTGAATGAGGATTACGTGGTAGCCACAGGATGGCAGCAATGGGAAGAGCATTTAGAGCAGAGAACAGCATAAGCAAAATCCTTAAAGCAGGAAGTGTCTAGGTACGTTCAAGGATTTGAAATGAAGCCATAAAATCTAGAGCGTGATGAGTGAAGTAAGAGCAAAGTTTGGAGAAATGAATAGATATCAGCCTATGCAGGCCTTGTGGACCACATTAAGGATTCATATTTTACCTTTTTGTTGTTACGGAAAATTTTTAAAACATGTTAAGCAGAAAAGGCCATGATGCAAGTTTTAGGAAATATCTCTTCTAGGTTCACTATACATTATATGTAAAGAGTGGACAAGAATACATGTGAGGTGATCAGGTAGAAAGCTACTATGATAATCTTGGAAAACATGAGTGATTATTGACAAAAAGATGGCAATGGAGTTGGAGAGAAATGCACACACTTGGAGTTTAGTTTGAATGTAGAACCAACATATTTAGAATGCACATCTCTGTTTAAAAGGATTAAAAATGCCCAACGTTATGTAGTCAAATAATATTGTTTCTCACTTTCAAGTGCCTTTGTATTGATTCCCTCTTCATCCATATATATACAAGGAACTGTTAGATCCTCATAAACTAGCAGAGAAACTGTTTTCTAGGCTTGCACCTGCTCTCTGTTCCACACATCATCTTTAGTATAGTGTCTATGAAATCAGCCTCCCTTGTGTTCAAATCCTGACTTATCCATTCAAGTTATGAGAAGATGGACAACTCACAAAACCCGTTACTTCACTTCCAAGGGGGTAAGATTAACACTTTCCACCTACCTACCCCCGTCTTAGTTTGCTTGAGGCTTAATAAGATAACGAGACTAGTTTAAAAACATTTTGATCATACCTCCTCACTTCCAAAAAAAAATTAAAATACATCAAAAATATGTTTTAAGGCATTAAACCCACAATGACAATATTGAAGGGGTCTTTTCTTCCAAATTGACCAGCCTAAGGAGAATGACTAACATCACACCAAGAGTTCAGGTAATAAGATCCATCCAAGCACTCAGGAAATCCAAACCACTTTAGGGTTCCCCTTCTTAAACATGAACACACAACCACCAGGAATGAGCATATATTTGAGGGAAATCTCTAACAAAAAAGAAACAAGAATAAACAGGAAAAAAAAAAAACTTGAAAGGGATAGAGCCTATGTGAAGAGAAGTATATTTAGGAAAAACTTTAATTTTCATGTTCAGAGCCATAAGAAAAAAAATTACCAGAAATTAAAAACATGAAATAGCAGAAGTGAGGAGCTCAACAGAAAAGTTAAACAGATTTAGGAAAATGGAGAAGAAATGATTTAAAAAAGTAGACAATGAGTTTAGGATGTGCAACATATAAGTGAGAGGAGTTCCAGAAAGAGGGAACAGGGAGGAGAGAGAGGAAGATAGTGCTTATAAAATTTGTCCAGAAATTTGGGAAATTTGTCCAGAAATAAGAACTATGAATTGATATAAAATGGAAGAAAATAAATCCAAATTGAAGAAATATAAGAACTCAGGATACAAAAAGAGAAATTTTACAAGCTTCCAGAGAGGAGCAAAATGAAACTAGATATTATGCATAAGATTGGGATTCAGAATGGTTTGGGACTTCTCAACAAACAACACAGGCAGGAAGAAGAAAATGGAATAATGCCTTTAACATTCTTAGTAAGTAATGAAAAATCTAAATTTTTAATCCAGCTTAATAAAAAATTAAGTCTGAGATAAGACAGAAACATTTTAGTTCACAAAAAAAAAAAACAAAAACAAAAAAAACCCCACGAACCCTTCTTAGAAAGCTTCTGACATTGTCTTCCACTTCAATATAGGACTCAGGTGATCCAACACAGGAGACAGATATAATCAATCCCAGGAAGACAACTGCACAAGAGACATAAAGAGCAACCAGCCCAGATTCAAGCAACATGGCCCAAAGAACAGACACATTAATGGCTGTCATCACAAGATACCTTCTGCTCTGGTGAACCTCTATCAGATTCTTATGAACGTGGGCCATGTGTTGAAGTTCTTACTCTCACTTCCAGTCACTGCTGGCAACTGAGGACATTCATCCCACCACTTCCTGAGAACTGGAAGTTGGCCATGGTGAGCTTAGAAAAAAAGATCAAACATCTCACTCCCCATCCATATCCAGTATCCAGCTTATTTTACAGATCTGCCAGATGCCAGACTATGGAACTTTCTCTATTTCCCAAGGTTCATTAATTGCTTTCTCCAATGAATTCCCCAAAAGAAACTCTTTGACCTTAAAAGAAAACTGAAAACCAAACTATGATCCAGACTCCATGTAAGTTATCTTCTGCTAGGATTATTGTTCTTATGACAATGTGGCTCTTTTTATAGAGTTGTTTGTGCTTCCTAATCAATTTGTATAGGTGTATGCTTTCATATTTATATGAAAATAATTTAAAAACAAGGAAATACCACTGAGAAAAGGAGGTGATATATGAAGTTTTTAACATAGTGACTGATATATAATAAGCTCTTAATAAATCACAAGCACAATTGTTATAATTTTATGTAGTCTTTCCATTCCCTGGTATCAGTTATTCTTCTGAAATGCAGTTTGGGTGAAAAACCTTTCGAATAGTCATATAATGACTTCATTGTTTAGCATTTGTACAGAAAATGTCCTTCTCCTACTACTAAGGAACATGATGCAAACTTCCTTGAAATGTTAACAATGACAAAAAAACTCAATCATATTAATGTTCATAAATAAGTTTTATATTAATTCTAATATTAGATGAATGACCTCTATAAAGATTTTAGCCCACATTCAAATAGTTGTGTTCATGTAGAATATACATAGATATAAACTAGACAAAAGATGGGGGTGCCTGGGTGGCTCAGTTGGTTAAGCACCTGACTCTTGATTTCGGCTCAGGTCATGATCTCAGGGTGGTGAGATCAAACCCCACATCAGGCTCCATGCTCAACGTGGAGTCAGCTTGAGATTTTCTCCCTCTGCCTCTGCTCATGCTCTCTCTCTCAAAATAAAGAAAGAAAATCTTAAAAAAAAAAAACTAGACAAAAGATGTAGTGAAAAAGCTACCCAAGCAATCAAGAGACCTTGAATCTTGTTCTGACTGTGTCTCTACCTAAGTCATCAAGCCTGGTAGGGTCACTTCCCCCAGGGCAGCAGATTTCTTGTCTGAAGGATTAGAACATCAGACATCCTGTGGATTGTACCTTGACAACTTGACTAAGGCTGGAAACGACATTTCCCAGAATCTCTTTCTCTTTATGGTCTTTTTTTTTTTTTTTTTTAAGTTTTATTTATTTATCCGACAGAGAGAGAGACAGCGAGAGAAGGAACACAAGCAGGGGGAGTGGGAGAGGGAGAAGCAGGCTTCCTGCCGAGCAGGGAGCCTGACGCGGGGCTCGATCCCAGGACCCTGGGATCATGACCTGAGCCAAGGCAGACGCTTAATGACTGAGCCACCCAGGTGCCCCTCTCTTTATGATGTTAAACTAGAGTTGACAAAAGAGGGATCATTACTTTTAGAAGGTTGTCTGGTTCTGGCATGGTGTGCTGAGCAGATGCAGAAGTGTCCAGTAGACCTCAGCTTACACTCTGCTTATAGCTGTATTTCCTTCCACTCTGCTTAGAGCTCACCTTCCCTACTGCCAGCCCCATGGCCCAGGCCCACTAGTAAGAATATGGCTGCAGTCTTACAGAGGCCTAACTTCCTGAAAGGTTGGAGATTTTCATTCAACTCCTCAACAGCTTCCCCGCTCGTGGTCTTAATTCACAGACTAAAAGTGTTTGATATCCTGAATTTCCAAAAAAGCTTCTATTTGTCCACTCACATTAGCGCTTAAAGTGGACTGATCAGTGACCTTTTCATGGATTTTCCAACTCCCCTCTAGACTGTCACTTCTTCCCTTCCTCCCACATTTGGGTAAGGTCTAATTCCTACTATAAATCCCTCTTTCAAGTGATACTTACAGTGGCTCTGTTTCCCTGAGAAATGTGTTAATGAATTCTATGGCCCCTTCCAAATATGATTTTCTAGGATTCTCAGTATGATATTATATGATCTACATATATCTCAGTAAACAGTTGGGGCAGATTCAAGTCTCTTTGTTTATTTGTAGCAGACAACAGGGAAGTTAAGCCATATTGTAAGCTGCTTGCATGTGACTTCCCAGAACACCAACAGAGTACTGAATTCTCGGATTTCAAATATATAACCAATAAAAGGATTTACAGTGACTGCATATGGATTAAGTAGACACACAGGCTCACCTCTACATAATAGTATATATTTAGAGCGTAGTGCTTAAAAAAGAAATTAAATAAGAAATAACAAATACTCCTATTCATGCTTCTTAAGTATACAAAGATAAAATAGAAACTAAAGATTTGTTCAATGGCCAAGACCACAGCTGAGTCCCACTCCCAGCTCCTTCCCATTAGTCCTCAATTGTTGCAAAAGTATTTCACTTGTACGTAAAGGAGAACAATATCTCAGAAACTATTCTAAGACAATAAATCATGAGAGCTGGTTTGTTCACATTTTTTTTTCTTTTCTTTTCATTCTTGAGGTAAACCTCCCACAGAGAAAGCTATACCAAGCAAGGGATTCAGCAAAATGAATGAAAATATATTTATATCTGTGGCACAAATCCAATCAATAGCCCTGAAGGGAAAAAAAAGCAAAAACAAAAACGTATGTGTGTATATTTGTGTGTTGTATGGTTCCTTAACTTCATAATTGCAGCTGTTCAAACATTTATCATTTCATGTTACAAAATAAGGAATTTACTGAAGCACAGAGAAGCAGCATAGTTTTCCATCAATTTAGCATTTGTCTTGGGAGTTAAGCAAAATAAATTAAGAATGCACGTGGCTTTCACATAAACTAATTTTGTGTCTTAAAAACAATTCCAAAATTATCCTTTCTTTGCTGCCTCCTTCCACTGAAAGCATTACCAATTCATCTTTGCCTGCCACATTAATTATAAAAGTTAATATTGGTATATTATGCTGCAGTTTAGAAAATGATTTTGTGCACATAAAATAGATCATCAAGGCTTATAGGAAAAGACACAGCTTAGGAGTCCAAGGATCCTTACTAACTGTGCAACAGAGTGGATGGAACAGAGGTGGGGGATCACTGCTATTCTATAAAGCTTAGATGAGATCATGGATGTGAAGATGATTTGTGAAAGGTCTGGAATGAAACAAATAAAGAGCATGAAATCAATGTGCACTACATAGATGAGGAACAGCCACTAAATGATTCACCCAGAATTAAATAGAGGTGTATCAGGACCAGAAATCCAAAGTCTACACTCCTGGTTGTAATATTCTTTCCACTCATCTCACTGCCTCTCATTTGTTAGTTTTGTTTATAAACAAAAACTGTGGGGCGCCTGGATGGCTCAGTCGTTGAGCGTCTGCCTTGGCTCAGGTCATGGTCCCAGGGTCCTGGGATTGAGCCCTGCATCGGGCTCCCTGCTCTGCAGGAAGCCTGCCTCTCCCTCTCCCACTCCCCCTGCTTGTGTTCCCTCTCTCGCTGTGTCTCTCTCTGTCAAATAAATAGATGAAATCTTTAAAAAAAAAAACAAAACTTTTTTTTTTTTTTTTTAGTATGGACTACATCATTTCATGTAGAAATTTAGCAAGAAGCAACATATTTTAAAGATTCAAGAGATTGCAATCCAAACTTTCTGAGTTTAAATCTGAAATCTCTCTCTCTCACTTTGTGACTGAGTAATTAACTTCTCTGGGCCTCAATTTCATCATCCTCAAAATCAGGATAAAATTAGCATCCATATCATAGGGCTGTTTTGAAGATTATATGAGTTAACACATATAGAACCCTGAGAATAGTGCCTAGTACATAAGAAGCATGCATTAAATGCTAGCAACTGTTATGTAAACACTCCTGAAGAGGCACTATGCTGATGCAATCTATTATACCAGACTGGCCATTAATAGTCATAGCAACATGACTAGTATCCTGGTATCCTTAAGAGCATTGGGGATGAGGTGAGGAATACATGTGCAGGATGATGCTGACTTCATTACCAGAGCCTAAGCAGAATTTCTAAGAAGTTCCAGCTTCAAAATGAGCAACACCATTCATTGCTAGAAAATCCAGAATTCATGGAACAATCATATCTGAATAAAGGTATGCATTACTTATTTATTCCTTTTTTCAGTAAAACTGTAGGAATCTTGAAAGGGTAGCAAGGACTAGAAAATATCAAGATAAATATACTGAGAGTTATTTACCAAATCAAATAGGAGTCCATTGATACAACATATCTAGTAAATGCTGTATAGCAGAAGTACAAATCCTGGAATATTACAATGGGAAGAGAATTTAGGGTCTACCTGCTCAAACCAACCCTCATCCCATAAAACAAATACCTTCCTTTTCCAGTATCACCTATAACCAATGTTCTAGCCACTATTTAATGTTTCAAAGGACAGGAAAATTCTCACCTCCCAAGGAAATTGTCTGACCCCCTAATAGTAATAGATTTTTAGAAAGTTTCTCTTTACTTTGAACACAATTTTGTTTCACAGTAACTTTTATCAACAGGAACTCATTCCTGGTCCAAAGAGTATAAAAATATTTCATAAACAAGAAGGACTGTGAAAAAGTACTACAAAACTTAAGTTGTTATTAGTAAGCATTATAAAATAAACTATATTTGGGTATCATGAAATGGTCCTGACCATCATGGCCCTGAATATAGTCAACTGAAGCTTCTTACCATCATCTTGTGCTTTTCACACTGGATATGACCTATACCTGCTCTCATTTTTGGTCAGATACAAGGGTCCAATCTACAGCTTTCATAAATGAACCCACAATATAGTTTGCATAGACATTTATCTCCTCCTGATCAAATTCATTTGTTCTTGCCATATTTGTTTCTTTTTTACCATTTTGATTTCCATTTCCATTAATGTTGGAGGAGGTCATCAGGAGGACATTACCACCGGTTGACCCATCAGCTGAACCTGGGCAAGCAAAGCCTCCTTACCCCTCCTCTGTCCTCAGAATATACACCCTGGCTGTTGTTCCCATAACTGGAGCCATTTCAAGGATGCAATCCCGAAGGAGTAACGTGTGGGGACTGTATATGTGACTGAACCCTGGTAAAGCATCTATATAAACTGTTAAGATTCTGACAGGTTGGTGCCGAGAATTATTTGACTTGTGACAAGCCTTGTATGTAAGTTCCCAAGACAAGCCTTGTATGTAAGTTCCCTTGCTTATTAAAACTGCCACCTACCAGTCAAAATGGTCTCCTTTTCCTTTGGTCTCTGCTTGCCCTCTGTGGATGGGGGCCAGCTTCAGATTTCATCCAGGAAACTTCCAAAGTTGCAAGCCAATAATTGGTGAGCCAGCCAGGAGACATTAGAAATAGGTCTTGGGAAAGAGGCATCTACAGGGGAAACTCCAGGTTGGACATTAACATCTAGGTGGGGAAGGGTGGCCCAAATGTCAGATGCTTGTGGACTACTGTATGAGTATGGGACCACCCCCAAAATGCTGGCTGGTCTAATGTATTTGATTGAGGAATCGTTCACAGCATACCACCCACAGCAAAGAAAGGAAACACATGGCTATGGCTGCCACAGTGGGATGACCTCTAATGTAGGCAGCTAGGCTGACTAACAATGTCCAATTAGAGGTGGACGCTGGAGTTAAAAAGGTGGAAAGATAAGTTGAGGTTAGAAAGGAAGTGTCTACCACTCTGGTAGCTTCCAGGCTGGCAGACAAGGTGGCATCGGAAGAGCAGGATAATATGTTGGAGGCTAGAGCATGCCAATTTGCATAGCTAGGAGTGCATGAACCACCTCAGATTAAGATCTAGGGGCTTGTGACAGAGCTTAATTGGGACACTAAAAGGTGGAATCTCTGGGAAAGTGAGGAGAGCCAAGAGGAGTGTGTTGTGGTGATTGGCAGTGAAACAGACAAAGCTTCCCATGCCCTCTGACCTGTAATACAAATGAAAATTTTAAATAGTAATTACCCAAGACTTCTGATAATAGAGAAATATACCCCAAAACTCTTCTGAGAAAATCTTAGATTCTTTCTCTGTCCCTTGAAAATGTAAATCTTAGCATATCTTTGAAATGTAAATACCCCAGGAGATAACTAAAACACTGCCCACAGAGACCAAGGAGAATAAAAGGGGGAAAGAGGCTTTTAGAATACAGAAGCTCCCAGACCTGTACCTCTGAAACATGTAATACATTATATGTTAAAAAAGAAGAAGAAGAAGAAGAAGAAGAAGAAGAAGAAGAAGAAGAAGAA